>NC_135813.1:42418115-42561415 GCF_964213995.1 Mustelus asterias
TGCAGGGTAATTGCCGAACAGAAGTTTGAATCCGAGGTAATCGTTACCTGGGGACTTGTAAGGGGTGGGGTGGGGGTGTGGCGGGTCCCCCGTTGCATATTTGGGGTAGCCCAGATACCCCACAATTCGAAGGTTATGGGCCAATAATGCAGATGGAGAATGAAAGAGATCAGGGTGGGATTCTGAGTGACAATAAGTTGCTGCTGTTACAATAATGCTCATCAGCTGTAAGTGAAGCGAATCAGATACCGGGGTCTACCGGGATTTATTAAAAGGTCAACAGTGAGCCAAGGTAGTGACAATCGATATATACAATCGACAGTGCGACCGCACTTAGAAATCCGATAGCCACAAAACAAAAAGTAAATTTAAACAACTGAGGGGATAGTGAGGAGAGGGATTAGAATCAGAGAGAGAGGATGGAGAGGAGAGGGATTAGAATGAGAGAGAGGATGGAGAGGAGAGGGATTAGAATGAGAGAGAGGATGGAGAGGAGAGGGATTAGAATGAGAGAGAGGATGGAGAGGAGAGGGATTAGAATGAGAGAGAGGATGGAGAGGAGAGGGATTAGAATGAGAGAGAGGATCGAGAGGAGAGGGATGAGAATGAGAGAGAGGATGGAGAGGAGAGGGATGAGAATGAGAGAGAGGATCGAGAGGAGAGTGATTAGAATGAGAGAGAGGATCGAGAGGAGAGGGATTAGAATGAGAGAGAGGATCGAGAGGAGAGGGATTAGAATGAGAGAGAGGATAGAGAGGAGAGGGATGAGAATGAGAGAGAGGATGGAGAGGAGAGGGATTAGAATGATGAGGAATGATTGTGTAAATTGAGTGCATTCTCATCGGGAAACACAAAGTTGTGAGGTGAACCGGTTGCTGTTTTTTTAGCATCGGAAAGGGAGTGAGTGTGTCACCGTGTCCAGGAGAAGGAGAGGACGGAACTGTTCTTGTATTTAACCCGAATCTGCAGAAACCATTTCACTGAGTCAGTGAGAAACTCATGGCACAAACTCTCTCGGGAGACTAAGGAAGGAGTTAGTGCTGATTCAATACAAACTCAACCTTTTCATCTGAAAAGAACATTTTTGAACACAGTGAATAATTAGAGACACAATAAGGTGAGCGTAGCACGCTCAGAAAGAACTGATCACTCTCACACCTCACCAACACTGCAGCTTTCCTCAGGTCTTTTCTGTGTTGGCAATGGGGGAGTGCGAGTGATGGGGAGTGAAGGTGATAGGGATGAGGGAGAGTGGGGTAGGGTGGGTGGAGGTGCGGGACTTGATGGGTGAGAGGTAAGTCAGTGAATGGGAGGGAAGAATAAAAGGTAGATGAGGATTGGGGATGAGGTTTTGTACATAGCGTCGCTGACTGGCCAGCATTTATTGCCATGGGGTGGAGTGCAGGGGAAAAGATGGAGGATTGGAAATGAGGGGAAAGGAGGAAGATGGAGGGTTGGAATAGGTGGAGGGATGGACGGAGGGTTGAGGTGGAGGGGGAGGATGGAGGAGGGGGTGATGGAGGAGGGGCAGGGGAGGAGAGGCGATGTGGAGGAGGGAGTGATGGAGGAGGGAGTGATGGAGGAGGGGGGAAGGAGGGGGTGATGGAGGAGGGGCGGGGAGGAGGGGTGATGCGGAGGAGGGGGTGATGGAGGAGGCGGTGATGGGGAGAGGGTCAGTGAGGGAGGGGGGGAGATGGGGAGAGGGTCAGTGAGGGGGGAGGGGGTGATGGGGAGAGGGTCAGTGAGGGAGCAGGATGATAGGGGGAGGGGGTGATTGAAGAGGGGCGATGGAATGAAATCTATCAATCGCAGTTTGAAATGATTAATTGAGCTGCATTGAGTGTTGTTTGTCGGGGGGAGTTTGACACGTGTAAAACATTCCTAATGTCTCTCCGGAGAAGCCTGGCTCTGATTTTCCAGCTTTGCCCCATTGTGCTGGACTCCCCCAGCAGCAGAATGTTCTCTCTGTGTCTGCCCCACCCCCTCCAATAAACCAGGTCTGCATTTCCGAGGATACAAGCCTCGTGTGTTGATGCGCGTCAATTAAACACGAGGCACGAAGCTTCGGTAACAGAAGGGTTTTATTGTCTAACAATGGAACTAATAGAACGTAAACACACTATCCCAGACTGACGAGGTCCCGCCCGAGCAGGGGGTCTTATACCTCTCCCAGGAGGCGGAGCCCGACTGGGATGTGCCACAACAGTAACAACCACAGGTGTATTAATCCCACAGTGGGAACACCCTAGCCCAACAACAACATTAGAACAATCCCACAGTGGGAACCAATGATGGTTCACCACATTCACCCCTCCTTTGAGAACAAAGGCCGGCGGGGTACGAAAACAGACTAAAATGTCAACAGATTATAAGTTCAGACGGTCTGGAGGACCGCACCGTCGTTGTGACCTCCTCAATACCGGCGGTGACACCGGAGTAGGTGCTTGCGGTGGCGTTCTCCCCAAAACAGCGTCCAGCTGTTCTCCCACGGACTCACGGGCCGGTTGACCCTGATGAAGCGGTAGTGCAGGGGATCCCGGTACATTCTGCGATGGCACCGATCTCCGGGGCTCAGGCAAGCTGTGCACTGGAGTAAAACTGTTAAGCACTGGCCCCGGTGCTGTCCGCGCCACGTCCGGGGGAGAAATAAGGGATAAGGGATTCGTCACTGGGGGTATGGGAGCGACAGGAGTTGCTACGTCCCCTGCGGGCGCCAGGTCTCGGATCGAGACTGTGTCCTCTCGCCCGTCAGGATATGCCACATAGGCATACTGAGGGTTGGCGTGGAGGAGGTGGACCTGTTCGACCAAGGGGTCGGACTTGCGGGCCCTTACATGTCGCCGCAGAAGGACGGGTCCTGGGTACATCAACCAGGCTGGTAAAGATATCCCCGAGGACGACTTCCGAGGGAATGAGAACATCCTCTCGTGGGGAGTAGCATTGGTTGCCGTACATAGGAGGGAGCGAATGGAGTGAAGCGCATTAGGGAGGACCTCCTGCCAATGGGAGACTGGAAGGCCTTTGGACTTCAACGCCAATAGGACAGCCTTCCAGACTGTAGCATTCTCTCTTTCCACCTGCCCATTACCCCTAGGGTTGTAACTCGTGGTCCTACTAGAGGCAATCCCGTATGAGAGCAGGAATTGCCTCAAGTCATTACTCATGAACGACGAGCCCCTGTCGCTATGGATATAGCTGGGGTACCTGAACAGGGTAAAAAGATCACGGAATGCCTTGATCACCGTGGCAGTCGACGTGTCCGCGCAGGGGACAACAAACGGGAACCGGGAGTACTCATCTATTATGTTCAGAAAGTACACGTTCCGATCTGTTGAGGGAAGGGGGCCCTTAAAATCCACACTCAGCCTCTCGAAGGGGCGAGTGGCCTTGACTAAATGTGCCCGGTCAGGTCGGTAAAAGTGCGGTTTGCATTCCGCGCAAATCCGACAGCTCCTTGTCACCGACCTGACGTCCTCCACCGAGTAAGGCAGGTTGCGGGCTTTGATAAAGTGGTAGAGCCGAGTGACCCCAGGATGGCACAGGTCATTATGAAGGGCGTTCAAGCGATCCTCCTGCATAGTAGCGCATGTTCCGCGCGAGAGGGCATCCGAGGGCTCATTGAGTTTCCCTGGACGATACATGATATCGTAGTTATAGGTGGAGAGTTCAATTCTCCACCGCAAGATCTTATCATTCTTGATCTTGCCCCTCTGCGTGTTGTTGAACATGAACGCCACGGACCGCTGGTCCGTGATCAGGGTGAACCGCTTTCCCGCCAGGTAATGGCGCCAGTGTCTGACGGCCTCCACAATGGCCTGGGCCTCCTTTTCCACCGCTGAATGCCGAATTTCGGGGCCTTGGAGGGTGCGGGAAAAAAACGCGACGGGCCTGCCCGCCTGGTTTAGTGTGGCGGCCAGGGCGAAATCAGATGCATCGCTTTCCACCTGAAAAGGGATGGATTCGTCTACCGCGTGCATCGTGGCTTTCGCGATGTCATGTTTCAATTCCTTGAAGGCCAATTGGGCCTCTGGCGTGAGTGGAAAAGTCGTGGACTTAATAAGCGGACGGGCTTTGTCCGCGTAGTTGGGGACCCACTGCGCATAATAGGAGAAGAAGCCTAGGCATCTTCTCAGTGCTTTTGCGCTAGCGGGCAAGGGAAGTTCAGCAAGGGGGCGCATACGGTCGGGATCAGGGCCAATGACCCCGTTTTCCACCACGTATCCCAGGATGGCTAACCGGCGCGTACGGAATACACACTTCTCCCTGTTGTAGGTCAAATTCAGGCGAGATGCAGTGCGTAAAAAGTTCTGGAGATTTGTGTCATGGTCCTGCTGATCACGGCCGCAGATGATGACATTATCCAGGTACGGGAAGGTAGCCCGCAGCCTGTTCTGGTCCACCATTCGGTCCATAGCACGCTGGAAGATCGAGACCCCATTGGTGACACCAAATGGAACCCTAAGAAACTGATACAGACGACCATCCGCCTCAAAGGCCGTGTAGTGTCGGTCCTCTGGGCGAATGGGGAGTTGGTGGTAGGCGGACTTAAGGTCTATGGTGGGAGAACACCCGGTACTGCGCAATCTGATTGACCATATCAGATATGCGCGGGAGGGGATACGCATCCAGCTGCGTATATCGATTAATGGTCTGACTGTAATCAATGACCATCCGGGGTTTGTTCCCGCTCTTGACCACCACAACCTGTGCTCTCCACGGACTAACACTGGGCTGTATGATCCCTTCTTTGAGGAGTCGCTGAACCTCAGATCTGATGAAGATCCGATCTTCAGTGCTGTAACGCCTACTTTTAGTAGCGATGGGCTTGCAGCCAGGTACCAGATTCTTGAATAAAGAGGGTGTGGTGATCTTTAATGTAGAAAGATTGCATGCGGGGCGCTTTGGACAATTTGGAGACTGCAGCTGTTCCCCTACTGTCAGCGAAGGGAGTGGCCCACCGTACTGTAGGATCACACTCTTCATGTGGACCATAAAGTTTAGTCCGAGGAGAATTGGTGCGCAAAGATGCGGCAACACAAGGAGCCTGAATCGCTCGTAAATTGTGCCTTGCACTTTCAAGGTTACCACACAACGTCCTAGCACAGGGACAGACCGGGACCTTGATGCCATAGAGATTGTCTGTTTGGCAGGTTGAATCTGGAGTCCACACCTCTTTACAGTGTCAGGGCGAATAAAGCTCTCAGTGCTCCCGCTGTCAAACAGACAATAAATTGCACGACCATTTACCTGTATATCCATCATTGAACAGTCAAGCCTGTGGTGCTTAGCCTGGTTCAGGGTGATCGACGCCACCGTTGGTCCGTGAATGTCACTGCAGGCAGCTGAGGTCGATGCTGAGGACCCCTGCTGGTCGCTCATGGTCATCGTCGACCAAAATGGCCGCCCCCATGAATCGCACATGGTTGAGGGCGCCAAACGTAGCGACTCCTGGTGGTCATCCTCCTCCGACTCCGTCGACCACAATGGCGTCGTCCTGGACTCGCACGTGGACGAACCCCGTGAGTACTTCGACGACGATGGTGATGATCCCCGTTCTGAAGGGTCACAGGCTGCACTGCCGTTCTTGGGCTTCGATCTGCACACCTTCGCATAATGCCCCTTTTTACCGCATAGGTTACAGACTACCGCTTTAGCGGGACACTTTTGTCGTGGATGCTTGGCTCCTCCGCAGAAGTAGCACCGCGGGCCGCATGGGGCTGCAGCCGTCGTCGGGTCCACATGGGAGCACGCCATAACACTGCACTTCGAGCCCGTGGGGCGAGGAGGGATTTGCGACTGCTCCTGCCACGTTGTCTCCACGTGGTCCTCCGGATACAGGACCAAGCTCTTCGAAGCCGCCTCAAGCATTTCAGCTAATTCCATAGCTTGGGTCAGGTTGAGATTCCCCTTTTCTAGCAGCTTGAGACGGATGTATGAAGACCCGACCCCTGCCACAAACGCATCTCGGGCGAGGTCATACATGTACTGCTCAGCCGACACGGCTTTGCAGTCACAGCCCCTGGCTAGCTGCAAGAGCTCATTGGCGTAATCCTCCATGGTTTCGCCCGACTGCCGACGTCGTGTAGCGAGGAGGTAACGAGCGTGGATCTCGTTAGGAGGTTTCGTATAGCGCTTTTTTAAAAGCTCGAGGGCCCTCGGGTAAGTGGTGGCTGCACGGATCGCGAGGTAGACTGTGTCGCTTACCCTCGCATGGAGGACCCGGAGTCTGTCATCATCTGTGGTGACCGCTGTGGAGGCTGCTAGGTAATCTTCAAAACACTTCAGCCAGTGGTCGAAGGTGTTAGAAGCGCCCACCGCACGTGGATCTAGCGTCAGACGTTCTGGCTTTAGGATTTGCTCCATACTCTCCTTTCTTTTTTTCTTCCGTCGAGAGCTTAATGTTAGACAATAAAATTGATGCGCGTCAATTAAACACGAGGCACGAAGCTTCGGTAACAGAAGGGTTTTATTGTCTAACAATGGAACTAATAGAACGTAAACACACTATCCCAGACTGACGAGGTCCCGCCCGAGCAGGGGGTCTTATACCTCTCCCAGGAGGCGGAGCCCGACTGGGATGTGCCACAACAGTAACAACCACAGGTGTATTAATCCCACAGTGGGAACACCCTAGCCCAACAACAACATTAGAACAATCCCACAGTGGGAACCAACGATGGTTCACCACATGTGTGTAATCAACTCTCCCGGTCTGACCCGGGGAGCTCCGATAACATTCTGATCAATCTGTGCTGCTCCATTTCCAATCTTCCTCTACAGTAGACCCTGTGCACAGTGCTCCAGGTCTGGGCACAATTTTCCCAAGTGCTATTTCAGGCGAGGAAAACGGGTGTGATGTGCGCTGGAGTGTCCTGTGTGAATCAGATCCCCACCGTCCCACACTTAGTGCACTGAAAGAACCCCCACATGAAACACGCTGGTGTGAAGTTCCCCGGCGTGTGACTCACCCAAACAGTTAACACGGGGGAGCTGCTTCTAAACACTTCCGCTGCGCTCACAGCCACGCCAAGCTCCAGGGCCACTATCTGGTGAGCACCACACAGCTGCTGGTGCACATCAGCTCCTGAACCCCTGAAGGCCCCCCACCCCACCCCCCAACCCCACTCCCCCACCCCACCTTACCCTGCACCAGGGCAGTGGCGGACTTGCTCTTTTGCATCCTGGAGGTTAGCGCTGGGCGGTACTCACCTCCTCGCTCGCCCTCGCAATGTATGGCGCCTGGATCACACTTCAAGGTAAGAAGTTTAACAACACCTTACAAACTTCTTACTGTGTTTACCCCAGTCCAACGCCGGCATCTCCACATCAACACTTCAAGGGACAGGAGTGATTTGCGTCCATGTGACTTCCTGCTAGGGTGGGAACATTCCGGGGGTAGGGGGGGTGGGGGTAGGTGGGGAGGGGGGGGCGGGGGGGGGGCGGGGGGGAGGTGGGGAGCGGGGGCTGCTGGGTGTGCCAATTGTGTGCTGAGCTCGGAATTAGATTGAAATGAAGTCGATCTTGTGCTAACCAGCCTGGCGCGTCTTTCGGGTGAGATTCCGATCTATGCCACGAGAAAGGCACCGGGAAGATTGCAAACCGTTTGGCACCGGGCACAAGATCTGCCTTTGGGCCCGGACGCAATTTTCCCGGATTAGAGTGAACTGCGCCAGGCACAACGAGGCCGGATAATCGTGGCTGTGATCGAGCTATAAAGCTTCATAAAGCTGGAGCAAAACCACCTCCAGTTTATATTCCACCCTCTCGTTATGGAGGCCAGTATTCCCTTAGCCTTTCTGATTGCTACATTGTAGTGATTGTCCGCAGCAAACTACCCAGCCTTCAGGAGAACAGTGACCAAGACACCACACAACCCTGCCACAGCAACCTCTGCAAGACATGCCGGATCATCGACACAGATGCCATCATCTCACGTGAGAACACCATCCACCAGGTACACGGTACATACTCTTGCAACTCGGCCAACGTTGTCTACCTGATACGCTGCAAGAAAGGATGTCCCGAGGCATGGTACATTGGGGAAACTATGCAGACGCTGCGACAACGGATGAATGAACACCGCTCGACAATCACCAGGCAAGACTGTTCTCTTCCTGTTGGGGAGCACTTCAGCGGTCACGGGCATTCGGCCTCTGATATTCGGGTAAGCGTTCTCCAAGGCGGCCTTCGCGACACACGACAGCGCAGAATCGCTGAGCAGAAACTGATAGCCAAGTTCCGCACACACGCGGACGGCCTCAACCGGGATATTGGGTTCATGTCACACTATTTGTAACGCCCACAGTTGCGTGGACCTGCAGAGTTTCACTGGCTGTCTTGTCTGGAGACAATACACATCTTTTTAGCCTGTCTTGATGCTCTCTCCACTCCCATTGTTTTGTTTCTTAAAGACTTGATTAGCTGTAAGTATTCGCATTCCAACCATTGTTCATGTAAATTGAGTCTGTGTCTTTATAAACTCTGTTTGTGAACAGAATTCCCACTCACCTGAAGAAGGGGCTTAGAGCTTCGAAAGCTTGTGTGGCTTTTGCTACCAAATAAACCTGTTGGACTTTAACCTGGTGTTGTTAAACTTCTTACTGTGATCGATGTACACAGAGCTGTAAATCGCACCAGACTTCCATTGTTCCTAACTCTTCACTGCCTCAAAAATACTTGGATTTGTCCTTTTATTCTCAAAATGGATATCTACTTCACGGAAATCCGTCTGTCCCAGACTTCTCCACTCATTTCATCCGACAATGTCTCTTTGCCATTTTATTCCCCGTCCACAAAGTGAAAGTTGGAATCGGGCTGCAGTAGAGAGCGTGTTTTACTTAGTAACTGAGAACAGCTACCACTGGCTGGGGACAGGGGGGACATGGGGGGACCTGGGGGACACGGGGGGACATGGGGGACACGGGGGGGCATGGGGGCCACAGGGGGACATGGGGGACACGGAGGGACATGGGGGACATGGGGGGACATGGGGGACACAGGGGAACATGGGGGACACGGGGGGACATGGGGGACACAGGGGGACATGGGGCATGGGGGCCATGGGGGGACATGGGGGCCATGGATGGACATGGGGGGAACATGGGGGACACAGGGGGCCACGGGGGCATGGGGGGCATGGGGGACATGGGGCGGCATGGGGGACATGGGGGACACAGAGGGACATGGGGGACACGGGGGACATGGGGACCCGAGGGGTCATGGGGGACACAGGGGGACATGGGGGACACAGGGGAACATGGGGGACACGGGGGGACATGTGGGACATAGGGGGACATGGGGGACACGGGGGGACACGAGGACACAGGGGGACATGAGGGAGATGGGGGAACATGGGGGATACTGGGGACATGGGGGGCATGGGGGGCGTGAGGGGACATGGGGGGCATGGGGAACATGGGGTACACAGGGGGTCATGGGCGACATGGGCATGCGAGGGGACATGAGGGGACGTGGGGGACACGGGGGGATGTGGGGGATGCGGGGGGACATGGGGGACACAGGGGGGACATGGGGGACACGGGGGAACATGGGGGACATGGGGGAACATGGAGGACACGGGGGGACATGGGGGACATGGGGACATGGGCATGGGGGACACAGGGTCATGGGGACATGGGGGACACAGGGGACATGGGTGAATATGGGAAGAAATGGGGTACATGGAGAAACATCGGATACAGGGGGGCATGGGGGAACATGGGAAAAAACACAGTACATGGGGAAACACGGAGCACATGGGGGAACATGGGGTACAAGGAGGCAGGGGACATGGGGGCAGGGGGAAACACGGGGTACACAGGGGAACATGGGGTATATGAGGTACACGGGGGACACAGGGGACACAGGGACACAAGGTACACGGGGTACACAGGGGAAATAGGAGATCATCAATAGATCTCCCCGTGGGCTTGGTGGAGTACGAGCTGCCTTACTGAGTGAGTGGAGTCTCACCCAATGGGAAGCGGTCATTGGGGGTTTTTAAACTGTTCCTCTA
The DNA here is from genome assembly GCF_964213995.1 of Mustelus asterias. Lineage (NCBI taxonomy): Eukaryota > Metazoa > Chordata > Chondrichthyes > Carcharhiniformes > Triakidae > Mustelus > Mustelus asterias. The sequence goes on from NC_135813.1 coordinate 42,428,131, forward strand.
CCCTGTCCGGTGTTGTAGATCCCGAGGTGAAGCCTGTCTGACTGTAAACCGCAGAAGTGGCACTTTACAATGATGGGGAAATGGAGGAATTACTCTGGAGAATAAAGGGAGTCAGTGCCGGTCTGTGAATAAACCCGGATTGAGGGAAAACCTGGCTCCAGACTCGAACTTTCCTCAATTTCACACACACAATGCTTATTAAACCAGCAACCATTGGAGGGTGGGGGAACTGGGGAGGTGGGGGCAATTAGGGAGGGGTGGTGAGTCGGGAGATGGTGACGATTGGATAAGAGTGATTGACGAGTTGGTGATTGGGAATGGCGTGATGCGGGCTGGGGGCAACTGGGGAGGTGCGGGATAGGGAAGGGGGGTGATTGAGGAGGGAGCTGGGACAATTGGGGAAGGGACTGGGGGGATTGGGGAGGGGTTGATTCGGGAGGGGGTGGGTGCTTGAGGAGGTGGTAGGGTGCTTGAGGAGGTGGTGGGGGCATTGGGAGGGAAATGGGGGAATGGGGAGGGGGATGGGGAGTGGGGTGGGAAGGGGGGTGGGAGGGGCATGGGTAGGGAGTTGGGGAGGGGGATGGGAAGGGGGATGGGGAGGGGGATGGGAAGGGGATGGGGAAGGGGGTAGGAGGGGGGTGGGAGAGGGGTGGGTGGTGAGCTGGGGAAGGGGAGGAGGAATGGGGATGGGGGGTGTGGGAATTGGGAAGGGTGATGGGTGATTGAGGAGGGGAGATTGCTATCCCAGCCTGGGTAACTGGGTGTGTTAGTTTGGTATTTGGTATTTATTACAAGCTGTGCTTGTAAAAGATGAACCGTTCACACGTGCTGCATTGGATCACAGCTGTGTGGAACTGGGGTAGTTACTCGTGCAAATGTGTCATACTGCAAGGTTCAGTTGATTCGAATTGCAGAATGATTTGTCAGAGCTGTTTGTTTTGCTGCTTACACAGTTGAAGAAGGTGAGGGTGGGAGTGGAATTGTGACAGGCTTGTCAATGTATGGATTGGTTTCAATATACACTCGGTGTTTATTGGTGTACAGGTTTGAATTGACATGTATGATCATGTCAGTGTATGTCTGTGTGAGCAGAGTCTTCGTGTCTTCATACTTTCTGTCTCAGCCCTGCTTTAGTTGGCCATATTCATGCCATTGAGTTCGAAAGTTGAAGGTTCAAGTCCCACACCAAAGGTTTGAATCTGAAACCTGGGCTGTCTGAGGTGCTGGCATTCGGGTAAGATATTAAATGGAGACCCCGTCTGCCCCCTCAGGTAAAGGTCAAAGATGCCCTGGTGCCAATGAAAGAGGTGTCAGGGGAGCTCTCCCCTGTGCCCAGGCAATATTTATCTCTCAATCAATCACTGCCCAAAACAGGTGGTTTAGTTACTGCTGTTAGTGGGATCTTGCTGTGCATATTGGTTGCCATGTTCCCTACATCACAACAGTCACTATACCTTAATAGACTGTAAAATATTTTGGGATGTCCTGTGGTTATGAAAGGTGCTATGTAAATGCACTGTACAAATCTATGTAGACTTTACGTATCTTTGTGCATCATTGTATGTACCGTTCACGCACGGGTTAAATCCTCTGAGCTATCGAGCGAATAAAGCAAATGCAGAGCCTAATGAAGAGGGGTCAAACTAATCAGGCTCAATGTAACTGCTTAATTGGCCTGTCAATCTCTTCTTGTCAAATCTGTCACACACTCGGGCACTGGCCCTCCTGATGCAGTTTAATTATTCATTTAAGGTGGCAGTCCTCAGCAGCAGCGCTCCAGCAGTGTCACCAGGAACACAGATCAGGGGGGCACTATTTCCCTTCAACAATCACTGTGTTTTCAGCAGTGCTGAACTTATAGAACAGAAGACACATCCTGAGGGGCAGATAAAGACTCTCAGTGCCAGCCTTCGCTCAGGGGCACCACTCTGAGTCAGAAAGTTCTGCTTCACTGGTCGTTGTCTGCTTGTGGACTGGAATTCTCCATTGAAGACCTTGTTACCCCATCTCCTCCTTTAAGACCCTCCTTCAAACCCTGCACTTTAAAGTTAAAGTTTAAGTTTATTTATTAGTGTCATTAGTAGGCTTACATTAACACTGCAATGAAGTTACTGTGAAAATCCTCCAGTCGCCACACTCTGGCACCTGTTCGGATACACTGAGGGAGAATTTAGCATGGTCAATGCACCTAACCAGCACGTCTTTCGGACTGTGGGAGGAAACCGGAGCACCCGGAGGAAACCCACGCAGACACGGGGAGAACGTGTAGACTCCGCATAGACAGTGACCCAAGCTGAGAACCGAACCCGGGTCCCCGGCACTGTGAGGCAGCAGTGCTAACCACTGTACCACTGTGCCACCGTGCCACACACTTTGACTAATCATTGGGCCATATCTCTTCGTCTCTCTTTTGGTGTCCATTTGTGTTTGATTCCTTACCTGTTGAAAGACCGAGGGACATTTTTCTATGTTAAATGTACTATCTAAATGCAAGTTGTTGTTGTTGATTAGGGTCCAGCCCACAGTGCTGGGCTTGAGGATTGCCGAATAATCCCAGGTTGAAAGGTCATTCACCTTGTTGCTGCCTGCAGAATCTTACCGTGCACACACTGACTGCTGTTTGTCCACAAAACAACAATGGCCCATAACTTCTGATGGCCGGCAGAAAGCTATGGGCCACCAAAGATAAAATAATTTTTTGCACCCTTACCTGCCTTAAAAAATAACGCCCTTACTCCTGATGGAAGCAGCAGCCTTTGGCCTTCAGCTGAACCATCTCAGCAGGTCCCAACGTGACACAGGAGGACCCGAACCACACTCCCTCCTGACGGGCCAGACTGAGAAGGCCCATTGAGGTCCAGCTTGCAATTTGCAATTTTGTGTTGAAAGCTGAGAAGGATTCCCCTGCTGTTATAAAAAGTATGTTGCAGCTTTTTAATTTTTTTTGCTATTTACTTAAAGTAGTTAATCTTATTGCTATTGGCTCATTTAAAATGTAATTTTTATTTTGTTATGATTGGAGGTGAGTATTATTTAATGTATCAATGATCATAGGTTTTGTTACTGTTCTAAGTTTGTGAAACTACTATTTAAATCTGCATCATATTATTATATAACTTTACGAGTGGCATGTTTATAAGTGTTTGTATGTTTTAGTTTAGAATATGAAAACTGAAAATGTAATTGGATAGGTGAGAGGTCAGAATGGGTGTCACGGTGGCACAGGAGTACAGCCAAAAGATGTGCAGGTTAGGTGCATTGGCCAAGTTAAATTGCTCCTTAGTGTCAGGAGGACTAGCAGGGTAAATACATGGGGTAATGGGGATAGGGCCTGGATGGGATTGCTGTCGGTGCAGGGTCGATGGGCCGAATGGCCCCCTTCTGCACTGTAGGGATTGTGTGATTCTGTGAACGCCTTGGGCTAGATTTGGATTCCTGCATGAGGTTGAACAAAGGAGAATTCACATTCTGGGACATGTGTGTGTTTGTGATGAGTATTCTTTTGCCCTGCTTACTTCATTTATAATTCTCATATTTAACTGTCCTGTGTGTTTAAATAAAACATAATTTCATATTGAAATGTTTGTTTCAATAAAACATTAATAGAATTTTGTAGTTTAATGGAAAACATTTATTAAAAATAATGTTATAAATACAAAACTTTGGTACCATGATAACGTTTAACTAAACATTTTACATTCGCAGCTGCACGGTGACATTTTGTTTAATTGCCTCAGTTTCTCAAATTTCTTACAAAATATATTCCTTCACTAGCACAACGATCAGTAGAATATTTTTATACTTTAACACAACAGATCTGCTGTCTCTAAACAAGGAGGTGATGGAGGGATATGAGGGGGGAATGGAAGGGAGGGAAGGAAGGGAGTGGAGGGGGGAAAGGATGGGAGAGGGGGAAAAGTGGAGAGGGAGAGAGGGGGAAAGAGGGAGAGGGGGAAAGGGTCAGAGAGGGGGGAAAGGGGGAGAGGGGGAATGGGGGAGAGGGGGAAAGGGAGAGAGGGGGAAAGGGTCAGAGGGAGGAAAGGTGGAGAGGGGGAAAGGGGAAGAGGGGGAAAGGGGGAGGGGGAAGGGTCAGAGAGGGGGAAAGGTGGAGAGGGTGTGGTAAACCACTGTTAGCTTATTGCCTGTGTGTGTGTGACATGCCTGGACATGCCCCTGCTGGCCCTGCCTGAGACTCCTCCCCCCCCAGTCCAGGTATAAAGGTGACTGCTCCCCACCCCCCTGCCTCAGTCTCTGGACCAGTTCATCGGCATGGGTGTGCTCCAAGTCTTTTGCTAATAAAAGCCTATTTGTTCTTGCATACAAACTAGTCTTTGCTTGATTGATAGTGCATCAGAGGGGAAAGGGTCAGAGAGGGGGAAAGGTGGAGAGGGGGAAAGTGGAAGGGGGAGAGGGGGAAAGGGTCAGAGGGGGGAAAGGTGGAGAGGGGGAAAGGGGAAGAGGGGGAAAGGAGAAGAGGGGGAAAGGGTTGGAGAGGGGAAGAGGGAAGGGTTTGGATTTTACATTAAGAAAAAGGTAAAATATTGCGGATGCTGGAATCTGAAACAAAAACAGAAAAATCTGGAAAATCTCAGCAGGTCTGACAGCAACTGTGGGGAGAGAGTAATGGGCACCTTCAACACCTTCTCAGCCTTCAACGTGCTCATTTACATTCCCTTTATCCAATTCCACCACCCCTCCCTCCCCTCATAATATAAATCTCTGCTAACTCTCTTCCTCTCAGTTCTAGGCTTGAAACGTTGGCTCTAACTCTCTCTCCACAGATGCTGTCAGACCTGCTGAGGTTTTCCAGGATTTGTCTGCTTTTGTTTGGATTTTACACATAGCTTGACTCTTCCGCACCTGCATCAAAGCCTCAAAAAGAACTTCAGTTAAGAAGTCCAAATGAAAAGCGCGATGTACCAGTGGTGGTGGAACATGACTCCAGATGTTCAATCTGCACTGGATTCTGCAAAAACTATCAGAGAGATAGTTCACATCAGCTTACTGATCAGCTTACAAGTTCACATCAGCTTACAGTAGACTTGCATATGTCATCTTAAAGAATATTTTCCTAAAGCATTTGAACTAGACAGTTGCATAAGGATCAACATTGCATCAGGAAGACTTCAAAAATTGGGATAGATACTGCTTAAAATACATAGCAAAATCCAAATGGCCTTCAGCTGAAGTTTATTGCAAACACTAACATCCACTTTGTTATATATGGATGCACTGTTTACTGGAATTAGTTGTCATTTATTTTAGTCTTTCTTTCACTTACTGTGTATTACATATATGTTAAACATCTTTTGAAAATATTTACAGAAACGGTTAGCCCTCCCAAAGAATGTCTGCTGCCTCTACTCACTGCAACTAGATCAGAAAATAAGAGAGCAAATCAATAAGGGCAAAAACTTACCTGCCCACAAGTGAAGGAAGTTGGTGCGAGATTGTAGCTCAGCGCTCCAATACAGGCAACTTTACACACCCCAATCAGAGGATCAAACTTGGTGCTCTTTCAGCACGTGTGTGCATGCACTTCCGTGTTAGAATCATAGAATCCTACAGTGCAGAGGAGGCCATTCGGCCCATTGAGTCTGCACCGACCACAATCTCACTCAGGCTCTATCCCCATAACCCCATGCATTTACCCTAAATAGTCCCCCTGACACTAAGCAGCAATTTAGCATGGCCAATCCACCAGACCTCCGCATCTTTGGACTATGGGAGGAAACCGGAGCACCCGGAGGAAACCCACGCAGACACGGGGAGAACATGCAAACTCCACGCAGACAGTGACCCGAGGCTGGAATTGAACCCGGGTCCCTGGCGCTGTGAGGCAGCAATGCTAACCACTGTGCCACCGTGCCACCCCATGCCAACACGCTTGAGTTGGGCACAGTCGGTTTAAGCCGGTATTCAGGCCAGATGTTACGGGCCAATGAATTCATTTCTTCAAACACCATCTTCAACAAAAACAGCAATGCGTTTGTGTGGCTTTGTTACTGTACAAACAATATCTCAAGGTGCCTCACCGGAACAGTGCTGAGCAAGGAAAGGGAGGAGCCTCATTCGTCCCGACCCAGTACTGAGTCCAAATTAATCATTGACTGCCAAGTGATTCAGGGAATTCTGGGTAAATGCAGACAGGAAATTGCACACGTGATCAGCCTTCAATGAAGAACAGCTGCAGGTGGAGAGATGCGTCACTGAAAAGGCAGGACCCGGGCAGTCCAAGCTCTCTGCAACTGAAGACAGCAGTCAGCCTTCCATCCAATCGGTCCTCTGCAAAGCCTCATGGTTCTCAAGCTCCAATCAGATGACACCTGGGCCCGATCTTCATGTCAAAGGCGGGAATCAGGAGCTGGGTCTAATCCTGCCATTGCAATCCTGTCTCCTTCCCAAGAGTGTTAGGAGGCAGGATCTTCAAGGTGCCCAGACCCTGGGTGGCCTGGACATTGGCTCGCCTCCTCCAGCCACAGACCCAGGTGGAAATGGAGATGGCTTAACTCCAGAGGCCAGTGGAGGTGGGCCTGGGACTTCCTATGCAACCGGCAGCTCATCTAAATACAGTTGCATTTTTGATCACTAAACTCATCCATCGAGATGGGTTCCAGGGCCTGGTCCCTTTCTCGCCCACGTGAAAATGGCCAAGAGTGGAAATGGAGATGGGAAATCTGGCCGTCCTGGCTGGCAGCCATTTTCTTCTGGCCCTGCCTCCATTTGGTCCTGATTGGGTGAAGTAACAGAAAGTTGGGTTGTATTGGCTGTACAGTGAAAGGTTAAGGGGGTGACTCGATCAAAGTTTTCAAAGTATTAAGGAGAACACGGGGTAGATAGCGAGAGACTATGTCTGCCGATTAAGGGAGCCTAGTACGAGGGTTTATGGTGTAAAGATTGGAGCAGGACCTTTCAGGATTGAAGTTAGGAAACATGCTAAAAGTTTGGAAATCTCTTCCACAAACGAGAATTGGTGCGAGACCAAATGTTCATGGTAAATTAGACATTGATAGATTTTTTGTTAACCAATGGTATGATGGAATATGGGGCAAAGGAGGGTATGTGGAATTAGGTCACAGATTGGCATGAACTGACTGAATAGTGGGATGGGCTTGAATGGCAAAGTGGCCGATTCCTGTTCCCCAGTTCCCATGTTTCTCTCCATGTCCCAGCTCCGATCGTTTCCATCCTGGGAGCTCGTACTGACACCTTTGCGATTGACTGGGTTGCTCCATACCAGGTGGACCAGGTGGACTCCATGGGCCGAATGGCCTTCTTCTGTGCTGCAATGACTCTACAAGTCTCTGTAGCCTGGGAAGATATTCAGGTGTTTGCCCCGGAGGCCAGATCAATGGGTTCCGAGCTTTCCCCTTTCTTCTGCTGACCTTTGACTCGCACTTTGCGTTCACCTTTGTGATTGGCCCTCCGAAAGGGCAAAGGGCAAATGGACTGCGCATGCCACCTATTCACTGAAATAACTTCCGAGGGGCCCGTATCTCTTCACCAAAACTGATTTGTTTGTAATACTCAGTCAGGTTCTGTCCAGTACAGAGTATTCACCCCGAGTGCCAGTGACCCAGACGCCCCACATTATAGCACTCTGTAGAGCTCCCTCATTGGGCAGCATTAACAGCCTCAGTGAGGGAGCTCGTATTCCAGCAGGTCCAACTCATGGACCTCGTTGAGGTCATTACATTAACCTCCATCACAACTGTGTGACTCAATAGAAGCTAGCAAAGAGAACATGTGACCATCTAGAATGGGGACAGGAGTAGGCCACTAAGCCACTCCAGCATGCTCCACCGTTTGATAGGATCTAACTTGACCCTGACCTTTCATGGTATTTTTTCTGTGATGCGGACATTGAAAAAATTCCTAACTACAACTATCTTTGAGACTGGCCTGGATTATAGGAAGGACGTGGACGCACTGGAGAGGATGCAGAGGTGATTTACCAGGGTGCTGCCTGGGATGGAACATTTAAGTAATGAAGAGAGGTTGAGTAAGCTTGGGTTGTTTTCGTTGGTGTGGAGATGCCGGCGTTGGACTGGGGTAAACACAGTAAGAAGTTTAACAACACCAGGTTAAAGTCCAACAGGTTTATTTGGTAGCAAAAGCCTTGCTACCAAATAAACCTATTGGACTTTAACTTGGTGTTGTTAAACTTCTTACTGTATTTTCGTTGGAGCAGGGAAGACTGAGGGGGGCGACCTGATTGAGGTGTTCAAAGTTATGAGGGGCATGGACAGAGTGGATAATGAGCAGCTGTTCCCCTGAGTTGAAGGGTCAGTCATGAGGGGACATAGGTTCAAGGTGAGGGGCAGGAGGTTTAGGAGATGTGAAGAAAAAGGTTCTTATCCAGAGGGTGGTGATGGTCTGGAATGAGCTGCCTGGGAGGGTGGAGGCGAGTTGCCTCACATCCTTTAAAAAGTATCTGGATGAGCACTTGGCACATCATAACATTCAAGGCTATGGGCCAAGTGCTGGTGAATGGGGTTAGATGGGAGGTCAGCAGTGCTAACCACTGTGTTACCGTGCCGCCCAGGGGAGTCTATGATTCTATCTAAAAATGTAGACGGTAAGTTGAATTGGAGAGAGCAGTGTGTAAATAGGATCAAGTCCACTTTATTGCATGAAGTGTGTTTTAGTCCAATGGTGGCGTTTTCCTTCTCTGCTCCTGCGGCTGTTCCCAGTAACGATCCAGGTTCGCCTGCAGCTTGCAGGCACATTGCCCAGTTATTAACGAGCCCGGTCAGCAAAGCCAGGGTGGAGGAGATGATGGGCTCTGGGATTCTGCCAAACTTTACGATGGGAAATTGGAAAAAGCTTTGCTAAAATTCCAGACAAAAGAATCAACAGTTTCTCTCTGTGACAGCGACTAGGTGGCCCTGATCAAACCTTTCGACAGCACAAAAAAAATGTATTTTTAGAAAGAATATCCCAAAAGGCCATCGCTGTTTCAGTATCAAAAAGGAAAATAATTGCATCAATTATGGAGCTGAGTGCCATTGATTCCCTGCCTGTGCAATGCCACAGGTTCCCTTCCTACTAGCTGCTGGCAAGGATTGGCTGAATCGAATCGAGAGCAGTCTCAGAGAGATACTGCTCATTATTGCATCCCATTTCCCTTCCTGTACAGAGCCATCTTTTTAATTGGAAGCTGAACATAATTGACAGCAAATGGAAATCTAATTTATTAACCAAATTTCCTGCCATAAGTTGTCAATTGTGCTTTAAGATTCAGTGCCCTCCAACTTTGGAGCCATGTTGGGTTGGGGGGGGGGGGCTAGGGAGGGGTTTGTGGGGGGGGGTGAGGGGTTGTCAGGCGAGACCTTCGCTGCTCTGAAAGCAGGCTGATGGAACGGTTAGGCTGCTGCGGGATGTTGCCAGTGAGAGGCCTGCTCCATTTCTCAGGTAAACGTTCAGCTGGGGCAGGGCATTGAATGGGCATTGACCACTGCAGTCCACCGCTTAGTGTCGGGCAGGAAATCAGATGGTCCCTACCTTGAGCCGCAGGGGCAGGGAGCATGACTGCCCCAGAGGAAGAGAATGACAGTGGGGGATGGGGTGTGGAGTGTGGGTTGAGTCTTTTTGTAGAGAGCCTTCCTGCAAACCTACAAACAAAATAAAACCCCATTTCTGGGCATTCCGTTCTGGGGATTCCAGAACTAGGGGTCATAGTTTGAGGATAAAGGGTAAACCTTTTAGAACTGAGGTGAGGAGAAATTTCTTCACCCAGAGGGTGGTGAATGTGTGGAATTCACTACCACAGAATGTAGTTGAGGCCAAAACGATGTGTGATTTCAAGAAGAAATTAGATATAGCTCTTGGGGCTAAAGGGATCAAGGGGGGAAGGGGGGAATCAGGATATTGAATTTGATGATCAGCCATGATCAAAATGAATGGTGGAGCAGGCTCGAAGGGCCGAATGGCCTACTCCTGCTTCGAGTTTCTGTTTCTATTCTGTCGAGCGGCTGGTTAGGTTTATGCATTGACTGGTTCCATTGACATGGGCTCACTATACACCCATTGCACATGCAAACCACAGTCAGGGTCTGAAGACAGATATGGGACCCCAGGTCAAGTATATAACTCCTCTCTCCACCCCCCACTAAAACAAGCAAGTGTACTGATTGCCAAACGCTACAAATGTAAAGTTGGTGAAATTATTAAGTTTTAAACCATCTGAAGATAAAATAGAGCAATGCAATGAAGCGATTCACATGGTCTGTTATTGTGTTCTGCCCAGCAACAGGTTGTTAATTTCATTAATCATATAATGAGGAGATCTTGAATCTAAAGTTTAAGTTTATTTATCAGTGTCACAAGTAGGCTTACATTAACCCTGCTATGAAGTTACTGTGAAAATCCCCGAGACGCCACACTCCGGTGCCTGTTCGGGTACTCTGAGGGAGCATTTAGCACGGCCAATGCACCCAACCAGCGCGTCTTTCGGACTACGGGAGGAAACCGGAGCACCCGGAGGAAACTCACACAGACACGAGGGGAACGTGCAGACTCCACAGTGAATCTGAAGTCAGTCTTTTCCTTAAGTCTTTCCAAGACTATAGAGTAAAGACACAGATTTGTCTCATCCAGTCCCGACACCAAGTGTGAACTGGTTTTTAAACTCTCGCAATGATTCTCTCGTCTTTCCCCATTAGCAGCTCTTCATTTCCAGCTGAAGGCATGTACTCTATTGCAGCATGACCCCAATATTAACTCAAGGTGGCTCGGTCACCATGGAGACAAGGGGGGCCCAAGTCAATAATTACGAAGAACAATGTGCAAAGTGTTCATTCCTGAAACAGACAGGAGCAGGTGGACACAGCTGGAGAGACTGAGTGTGCCGTTGGGACTGAGAGGAAAGCAACACTTCCTGCTCCAGGTAGCTGGACATTGGAGACCCCTCAGTCCTGACTCACTCCACTGAGATTCCTCACAGATCCTCAGCTGACTGTGGGTAGACTTTCTGGGTGGGACTTTATGGCCTCACTCGTCCCGACAGCATAAAATCCCGCCCGGGCTCAACGGACCTTTCCATGGTCCGTCCCTCACCCGCTCCGATTCCCGTGGCGGGCGTGGTAGTAAAATACTGGCCTCTGTCTCCGAGGTTTCAGACAGAAAATGAGAGCGAGAGAGACAAAGGACTACAGCCAGTGTGGTCAGTAAAGAGGAAAGTGTGGTCTTGCTGCGGACAACCAGGCAGAATGCAGGAGGGAAGATGGTCTCAGGTGAAGAGATGCCTTCTAAGGAATCTGGAAAAATTTGTCCTGACTGGCTAGGGAGTTGAGGGCCGGGGGGAGGGTGGGGGGGGGGGGGGGGGGGGGTGGGGGGTGGGGGGTGGGGGGGGAATTAGGAGCCAGGGGAGCGGGGGTGGGGGGGGGGCAGTGGGTGGAGTTGAGGGCCGGGAAGGGAGGGGGCTGGGGGAGTTGGGGGCCAGAGGAGGGTGGGGGGTGGAGTTGGGGGCTGAAGGAGTTGGGGCCGGGGCGTGGGGGTGGTGGGCAGGGGTGGGGAGGGGGGTGCTGAAGAATTGTTAGAGTATGGAACTTCCCTGAAAAGTGAGAGAAGCACCTTTTGAAAGTCACTTCTGACATTATGACTTGTTGAAACGGTGAGAAGTGACCCTGTTGGAAGCTAGGGGTACTGTTGGTGGACTGGTTTCCGTAAAAGCTGCAATTCTGTGGATAACCGCGGTGAAATAAAAGAGTGGCAGGGAGGTTTCAGTCTTGTTAAACAATTAAAAGGGTGGGTTATGATTTCTGCAGTTTAAAGTACTAGCTGCCGACTAAATAATGTTTGGTTGATATTGCTTTTAGTTTGTTTGTTACATTAAAAGGCTCGAAATCTTGTCATGCCATTCCTTTATATGGTACAAAAATAGAAAATGTTGGAAAATCTCAGCAGGTCTGACAGCATCTACGGGGAGAGAACAGAACTAATGTTTCAAGTCTGGATGACCATTCGGCAGAGCTGAGAAGAGCAGTACTTCCTCAGGGAAGGCATTCCTAAAAGAGAAGTGGCAGTGAGTTAAACACTAACATAAAACAAATTACTGTGGATGCTGGAATCTGAAACAAAAACAGAAAATGCTGGAAAATCTCAGCAGGTCTGACAGTATCTATGGGGAGAGATCAGAGCCAACATTTCGAGTCTAGATGACCCTTCGTCAGAGCTTTACGAGGTCACTGGGAATTCAAATAACTTTTCAGAAGTTAACAGACTCTATGGGGAATCGTAATGCAAATTACAGGCCCACCACTGAATTGCATTTTGTGTCCCCTCAACTCTCGATTTTCAAATGATATCTATCCATGTTTTAGATGTGAAACAGTTGTCCAGAGATTGAAAACCTACTTTGGGATTGTTGTACCTGGCTGGAGTGACTAGGTGCGCCTACTGGAGCTTGGAGGAAGGCAACATTGTCTGCCCCAAATAGCTGGACACTAGAGACCCTTTAATGCAGGCCCACTTCACTCCTTACACCTCCACACCCAGTGGGAGACAGGATTCCTCTGTTCAGCTCCCACTTGCCTGAAGTGGCTCAGGCTGGGAACAGAATAGAATGGGGATCAAACATTCAATTATTCCTCGCCTCCTTCCAAGAGATCTGGCACTGGGAATCTCTTCTCAAACAGGATATATGAGTGCGAAGCTCTCCTTGGAAGGGAATCTGATGGCAAGAATCCCCCTGAAATATGAGACTTCAAGTCCCGAATTGCATGGACTGGAGTTCAGTGAAGGACTGTAATGTGTATGGGTCAGCTGTGGAATTATCTCTATATCAGGAAGTTACCCCTCATCATTCTCCCACCTTTCCAACTACAGGTAGTTAGGAACATAGGAATTAGGAGCAGAAGTAGGCAATTCAGCCCTTCGAGCCTGCTCCGCCATTCAATCAGATCCTGGCTGATCTCTCCCTGGTCTCAAACCCACTTCCCCACCTGTTCCCCAAATCCCTTTGATCCGTTTTTAAAATCAGAAATATATCTATCTCCTTCTTGAAACCATTTACTGATTCAGACTCCACTTCGCTATGAGGCAGCAAGTTGTAGTTGCCTAATATATCTTTCTGCCAATGGGTGGATGTATTCATGAGACAGGTGAACACAGGAACTCTTGTATATTTTACATATTTGATTTGTTTCAAAGCAATGTAGTGATGACAGTAGTTTCTAAGTGAGCTGGAATGTTATTTACGGCGTTTTATACAAAGCTTTAAAATGTCTGCCACAGAGCTCCCTCTGTGGATTCTGTTTGCTTTTCTCAGAGTCAACACCCAGGTTTAAGCAATCCAGCACAGTGAGCAAAGATCAGTTACCAGATTCACATAATCAAACTCAGAGCTACTGAACTATTGAACATTCCAGGAACTATGATTTTCTGATGTGTCTTCTGCCATTCATCTCAAGCAATGTTGGGCAAGTGATTGCTTTCAGTCTGTGGTGAACAGTCAATACTTGGGACTGGCGCAATAGGGAAGTGCATCCGATTCCGAGGACTTGGCACAGGGTAAGTCAACATCATTTTTTTTCATTCGTTCATGGGATGTAGGTGTTGCTGACTGGGCCAGCATTTATTGCCTATCCCTAATTGAACCGAGTGGCTTGCTAGGCCATTTCAGAGGGCAGTTAAGAGTCAACCACATTGCTGTGGATCTGGAGTCACATGTAGGCCAGACCAGGTAAGGATGGCAGATTTACGATTTACGTAGATGATTTGGAGTTGGGGACCAAGCGTAGTGTGTCAAAATTCACAGATGACACTAAGATGGGTGGCAGAGATTAGTGTGCAGAGGACGCTGAAAGTCTGCATATAGATAGTCTAAGTGAATGGGCCAGGGTCTGGTAGATGGAGTACAATGTTGGTAAATGTGAGGTCATCCATTTTGGTAGGAATAACAGCAAAATGGACTATTAATTAAATGGTCAAAAATTGCAGCATGCTGCTGTGCAGAGGGATCTGGGTGTCCTTGTGCAGGAATCTCAAAGAGTTGGTTTATAGCTGCAGCAGGTAATTAAGAAGGCAAATGGAATTTTGTCCTTCATTGCTAGAGGGATGGAGTTTAAAAACAGCGAGGTTATATTGCAGCTGCATAAGGTGCTAAAGAGGCCACACCTGGAGTACTGTGTACAGTTTTGGTCTCCTTACTTGAGAAAGGATATACTGGCTCTGGAGGGGGTGCAGAGGAGATTCACTAGGTTGATTCCTGAGTTGAGAGGGTTGGCTTATGAGGAGAGACTGAGTAGACTGGGGCTATACTCATTGGAATTCAGAAGAGTGAGGGGAGATTTTATAGAAATATATAAGGTTATGAAGGGAATAGATAAGATAGAAGCAGGGAAGTTGTTTCCACTGGCGGGTGAAACTAGAACTAGGGGGCATAGCCTCAAAATAAGGGGAATAAGATTTAGGACTGAGTTGAGGAGGAACTTCTTCACACAAAGGATTGTGAATCTGTGGAATACCCTGCCCAGTGAAGCAGTTGAGGCTACCTCACTGAATGTTTTTAAGGCAAGGATAGATAAATGTTTGAACAGTAAAGGGATTAAGGGTTATGGTGAGCGGGCAGGTAAGTGGAGCTGAGTCAGATCAGCCATGATCTTATTGAATGGCGGAGCGGGCTCGAGGAGCCAGATGGCCTACTCCTAGTTCTTATGTCCTTCCCTAAAGGATATTGGTGAACCAGATGGGTTTTTCCAACAATCGACAATGGTTTCATGGTCATCAGTAGATTCTTAATTCCAGATTGCTTTTTATTGAATTCAAATTTCACCATCTGCCATGACGGGATTCGAACCTGGGTCCCCAGAACATTACCCTGGGTCTCTGGATTACTAGTCCAGTGACCATACCACTATGCCACCACCTCCCCTGTGCCACTTCTACCCCGAAAAGCCCTGATGCATTTCTTGACCCCTTCTCCTTAAAACATGTCCTGATGGTGAAACCAGCTTTTAATTGATATGATTAGCTTGGGAATGAATTGATGAGTTAAGGATGGTGCTGTCCAGTCTGACTGGCTCAGGTGACTTGCTCTATGAGCAGGGCTGCTCACACTTTGTTTGCTGATTTGCCCCATGCGCTAGGCAATCTATGCTGATACAACGGCCCTCAAACATTGCTTAAACACAGGCATGCCCTCCTGGAATGAGTGCTCACATCTGTGCAATGATATTAAAGCCTAAGCTAACCTAATGCCTTCTTACTCTTTACGATGTTAAATTAGGAGGACAACCCAGAGATCATTAGTTTCAGCAGCTTTGCAATAATAACTGCAGCTGAGCCTGTAGATTACGTGGAGCTGGCCCCTGGGGAGATATTGGGACTAGAATGATGAAAGACCAAGTGAATCCAATCCAACCAGGTGTCCATTCTAATCCCGAATGCCCTGTCGATACAAAGAGACTGAGTTCAGCCTTGTTTAAAGGCTCTCATGTCTTTGGTCGATGTGTTACACTTTGTGCAATGCTGTCTCTTCTATTCCATCAAACCTGGGAGATTATTACATCGTAAAATCAAACATTTGGAGCTGGCTAAGAGCCATCAGTCTTGGCTTTCAGTTCTTGTAAGGACTAAAGAAGGCGATGGCCGAGTGGTATTGTCACTAAACTATTAATCCTGAAACTTGGCTAATGTTCTGGGAACCCGGGCTCAAATCCCACCACGGCAGATAGTTAAATTTGAATTCAAGAAAAATATCTGGAATTAAGAATCTACTGATGACCATGAAACCATTGTCGATTGTCGGAAAAATGCAACTGGTTCACTAATGTCCCTTAGGGAAGGAAATCTGCTGTCCTTACCTGGTCTGGCCTACATGTGACTCCAGAGCCACAGCAATGTGGTTGACTCTGAACTGCCCTCTGAAATGGTCAGGCACGACTCAGTTGTATCAATCACAAAGGCTGGTCACACTTTGTTTGCTGATTTGCCCATGCGCCAGGTAGTCTATGCTGATACAACGGCCCTCAAACGTTGCTTAAACACAGGCATGCCCTCCTGGAACGAGTGCTCACATCTGTGCAATGATATTAAAGCCTAAGCTAATATCAAGAAGGCAGCTCACCACCACCTTCTCAAGGGCAACTAGGGATGGGCAATAAACGCTGGCCAGCCAGCAACGCCCATGTCCCACGAATGAATAATAAAAAGTTCCTCTGGTCACTGTATGGATCCTGGATAAATATTGTCCAGGGTATCGGTGGAGCACTTCTCCTTCTCTGGGATTCGTTATTTCCATAAGTGGGGGCAGGCAGGACCTCAGTTCAACATTTCATCCCAATGATGGAATTTCTGACAATGCAGCGTGAGTACTGCTACTAGAATGCTGGACACAACCATGAATTCAAGGCTCTGGAGTAGGACTTAATCTCGCAACCTTCTGACTCCGTGTCAAAAAATCTGCCACTGTGTCAAAGCTGCGGGAATCATCAAAACCCAATGTTGATGTTTTCCCACTCGATACATTATCCTCAATTATTACAGTAGACAATAATATAAAGCATGGTTTAGTTTTAAAGAGTTGATCAGAATCTCTCCCCTGAGGAGCCCCAGAGGTGACAGCGTGGGAGTGAGTAGAAAAGCCATTGCAAGCGATGCTCTGTCCATGATTACATAGATAAGAATGGAACTAGGCAAGAGCAACCCCACCCAGCTGGACAACAGGGGATGGTGTACATAGATGTTTCAAAGAATGAGAGAATCCCAACAGTGCAGAAGGAGGCCTTTCAGCCCATCACGTCTGCACCTACTCTCCGACAGAGCATCCTACCCAGGCCTACACCCTGCCCCATCCCAGTAACCCCACATATTTTCCCCGTTAATTCCCCTAACTTACACATCTTGGGACACTAAGGGGCAATTTAGCATGGCCAATCCACCTAACCTGCGGGAGGAAACCAGAGCACCTGGAGGAAACCGATGCAGACTCGGAGAGAATGTGAAAACTCCACACAGATAGTGACCCAAACCGGGAATTGCACCTGGCTCCCTGGGACTGTGAGGCAGCAGTGCTAACCACTGAGCCACCGTGCTGACCAAAGGCTTCAGACAGATCAGAAAGGAGGTTAGTTCACATAATCCCTGTGGCACTCATAGAATCATAGAATCCCTTCAGTGCAGAAGGAGGCCATTCAGCCCATCGAGTCAACACCAACCACAATCCCACCCAGGTCCTAGCCCCATAACCTCATGCATTTACCCTAGCTAGTCCCCCTTACACTAAGGGGCAATTTAGCATGGTCAATCTACCTAACCTGCACATCTTTGGACTGTGGGAGGAAACCAGAGCACCCAGTGGAAACCCACACAGACACGGGGAGAACGTGCAAACTTCACACAGACAGTGACCCAAGCTGGGAATCGAACCCAGGTCCCTGGCACTGTGAGGCAGCAATGCTAACCTCTGAGCCACCATGCCAGCCAAGGGCTGCAGACAGATCAGAAAGGAGGTTAGTTCACATAATTCCTGCTGCACTCGGTCCCATTCCAATTCCCTCACCCACTCAGATCTTTCTGTTTAAAATATTTATTCATTTTCCTGGACATTTGTTTTGGGTTTGATCCTGGCTGGGTCTTTAAATCTGCCTATTCCTCTGGTAGCCCCAGTTCCCAGCATCCCTGGCTATTCTTTGCAGCGAATGAAGTTATGAAATGGTTTATCTATCGGGACAGCTGTGATGATTACTGAGTGAGTGAAAGCTGACTCCTCTGAGCCTCTTTTATTGGAGGCCACTACACTGACCTCAGAGTGAAGCACCAACCTCAGGCGAGCCTTTGTTGCTATGGCAAACGTTTTTGATGGTGGATAATGAGTAGGGTTTAAACTCTCTCTGCTTCAAATTGGACCAATTTAAAACCAATTTGTTTGCCTTCCCAATCAGCTGCCATTTACTTTCCCTTAATTTCCCAGAGTAACCATTTGGACAGAGAATTTCTTATACAAAGCAAAGCAGCCTTGTGCGTCTGGTGGAGCTAACTTTGAGACGAGAGATTGTACAGCCTGAGTGGTGATGTACAATGCCATCTGTTTCAAAGCATTCTGAAAATGCTGCTTCCTTTCCTCCTCCTCATCCATTTTTCCTCATTCTTTCCCCACTCCTCCACCCCCAAAAGTCAACTGATTAGGTTGAGACCACCTGGATGCCAGTAGCCCTAATTCAAACCCAGGTCTTGGCACAGATCACAGTTAATTCCCACCAACCCCCTTGCCCACCAATGGCCCGCCACCCTCACTATCCAGAGGATTAGTTCTAGTAAAGCCTGCAGGATGGTGACTGGGAGAGGGAGTCATGGGCGGCACGGTGGCACAGTGGTTAGCACTGCTGCCTCACAGCTCCAGGGACCCGGGTTCAATTCCGGCCTTGGGTCACTGTCTGTGCGGAGTCTGCACACTCTCCCCGTGTCTGCGTGGGTTTCCTCTGGGTGCTCTGGTTTCCTCCCACAGTCCAAAGATGTGCGGGTTAGGTGCATTGGCCATGCTAAATTGCCCTCTAGTGTCCCGGGATGCCTAGAATAGAGGGATTAGCGGGTTAAATATGTGGGGTTACGGGGATAGGGCCTAGGGGGGATTGTTGTCGGTGCCGAATAGCCTCCTTCTGCACTTTCGAGTTCCTATGATTCTATGAGTCCCGGTCACTATCAGCCAACCAGAGAGAGACTACTAGTCCTGAATTTGATGTCACATCCAATCCAACACGTCAAATGCAAGGGGTGGGATTTACCGGACAAACCCGCTGCTTGTTTCACGGCGGAGGGAGGTGACCCGCCATAGGCCAGTGGTGCGATCTTCTGGTCCCACCGTTGTCAACAGGGTTTCGTACTGAATGCCCCCCCTCGCTGCTGTGAAACCCATGGTGGGGGGGGGGGGGGGGGGGGGGGGGGGAACGGGACGTCATCGACGAGACCGGAAGATCCTGGCGATGTAAACAGCTGGAAAATTCCAGCCAAGGTTTCCAACCCTACCCAGGAGCATCAAATACCTGGGAGACCAGACCTCAATGTTATAGTTTTATACAAAGCCTCCACCCCATGAAAACATGAAACATAAACTTTCAAAAATAATCCCCACAAGATGGATAGGAACATCTTGTTTCAGCATGCGGTCAGGGTCTACACCGAGGTCCAAATTCTCCGGCCGCTCACACCCCAGCACCTAGGTGCTAGGCTAAAAAGTAAGACCTCCAGTGTAGCAATCTCTGGACTGCTCCCGGTGCCTAGTGCAAGTGAGGCTCGGAACAGGGAGATTCTACAGTTGAACGCGTGGCTAAAGGACTGGTGCAAGAGGGAGGGTTTTAAATTCATAGATAACTGGGAAATCTTCAAGTCAGGATGGCAACTGTACAGAAAGGATGGGATACACCTTAACTGGAAGGGAGCAAATATCCTGGCTGGGAGTTTTGCTCGAGTGTTTCGGCAGGATTTAAACTAGTGTGGCAGGGGGGTGGGGAACAAAACAGGAGGTCAGTAAATACTGAGGCTGGGGTCGAGCTGGGGGCCAGGGCAAGGCTAGCTAAGAAGAGGAGCACTCTGGAGGAGGAGGACCTGACTGGGCCTGGAGGTCTGGAGTGCATCTGCTTCAATGCGAGGAGTGTAACGGGTAAAACAGACGAACTTAGGGCCTTAATGCTTGTGCGGAATTTGGATGTGGTTGCGGTGACGGAAACTTGGTTAAAAGAAGGACAGGACTGGCAGCTGAATATTCCGGGGTATCAGTGTTTTAGGCGAGACAGAGGAGGGGCTAAAAAAGGTGGGGGAGTAGCGATATTAGTTAAGGAGCATATTACCGCGGTGCAGAGGGTAGACAACTTAGAGGGGTCATGTACTGAGTCGCTGTGGGTGGAACTCAGAAACAGGAAGGGTGCAGTCACTATGCTGGGGGTGTACTACAGACCACCCAACAGCCCACGGGAAGTGGAGGAAAGGATATGTCAGGAGATTCTGGATAGGTGCAGAAAACATAGGGTTGTTGTAGTGGGGGACTTTAATTTCCCTGGCACAGACTGGAAAGTGCTTAGAGCTGGGGGACCGGACAGGGAGGAATTTGTAAAATGCGTACTGGAAGGTTCTTTGGAACAGTATGTAGATAGCCCGACTAGAGAGGGGGCTATACTGGACCTAGTTCTGGGAAATGAGCCCGGTCAGGTCGTCAAAGTTTCGGTAGGGGAACATGTGGCAAATAGTGACCACAACTCTGTTAACTTTAGGATAGTAATGGACAAGGATGAGTGCTGTCCTACGGGCAGGGTGCTAAATTGGGGGAAGGCTGACTATAGCCGGATTAGGCAGGAATTGGTGGATGTTGATTGGGAGAGGATGTTCGAGGGTAAGTCCGCGTCTGGCATGTGGGAGTCTTTTAAGGAACTATTGATAAGGCTGCAGGATAGGCATGTGCCTGTAAAAAGGAAAGATAGGAAAGGTAGGATTCGAGAGCCGTGGATAACCAGGGAAATTGAGGATCTGATTAAAATGAAAAGGGAGGCGTACGTTAAGTCCAGGCAACTGAAAACAGATGGAGCTCTGGAGGAATACAGAGAGAGTAGGAAAGATCTCAAACGGGGAGTTAGAAGGGCAAAAAGAGGGCACGAGATGTTCTTGGCAGGCAGGATTAAGGAGAATCCTAAGGCATTCTATTCATACGTTAGGAACAAAAGAGTTGTCAGGGAGAAAATCGGACCTCTCAGGGACAAAGGAGGGGAATTATGCTTAGAACCCAAGGGAATAGGGGAGATCCTAAATGAATACTTTGCATCGGTATTCACGAAGGAGAGGGGCGTGTTAACCGGGAGTGTCTCGGAGGGAGGTGTTGACCCGTTAGAGAAAATCTCCATTACGAGAGAGGAAGTGTTAGGTTTTCTAGGGAACATTAAAACTGACAAAGCCCCAGGGCCTGATGGCATCTATCCTCGACTGCTCAGGGAGACGAGAGAGGAAATTGCTGGGCCTCTGACGGAAATCTTTGTCGCTTCTTTGGACACGGGTGAGGTCCCTGAGGATTGGAGGATAGCGAATGTGGTCCCGTTGTTTAAGAAGGGTAGCAGGGATAACCCAGGAAATTATAGGCCGATGAGCTTGACGTCCGTGGTAGGGAAGTTGTTGGAGAGGATTCTTAGAGACAGGATGTATGTGCATTTAGAACGGAACAATCTCATTAGTGACAGACAGCATGGTTTTGTAAGAGGGAGGTCGTGCCTTACAAATTTGGTGGAGTTTTTTGAGGAAGTGACAAAAACGGTTGATGAAGGAAGGGCCGTGGATGTCGTCTATATGGATTTCAGTAAGGCATTTGACAAAGTCCCACATGGCAGGTTGGTTAAGAAGGTTAAGGCTCATGGGATACAAGGAGAAGTGGCTCGATGGGTGGAGAACTGGCTTGGCCATAGGAGACAGAGGGTAGTGGTCGAAGGGTCTTTTTCCGGCTGGAGGTCTGTGACCAGTGGTGTTCCGCAGGGCTCTGTACTGGGACCTCTGCTATTTGTGATATATATAAATGATTTGGAAGAAGGTGTAACTGGTGTAATCAGCAAGTTTGCGGATGACACAAAGATGGCTGGAATTGCGGATAGCGAAGAGCATTGTCGGGCAATACAGCAGGATATAGATAGGCTGGAAAATTGGGCGGAGAGGTGGCAGATGGAATTTAATCCGGATAAATGCGAAGTGATGCATTTTGGAAGAAATAATGTAGGGAGGAGTTATGCAATAAATGGCAGAGTCATCAGGAGTATAGAAACACAGAGGGACCTAGGTGTGCAAGTCCACAAATCCTTGAAGGTGGCAACACAGGTGGAGAAGGTGGTGAAGAAGGCATATGGTATGCTTGCCTTTATAGGACGGGGTATAGAGTATAAAAGCTGGAGTCTGATGATGCAGCTGTATAGAACGCTGGTTAGGCCGCATTTGGAGTCCTGCGTCCAGTTCTGGTCGCCGCACTACCAGAAGGACGTGGAGGCATTGGAGAGAGTGCAGAGAAGGTTTACCAGGATGTTGCCTGGTATGGAGGGTCTTAGCTACGAGGAGAGATTGGGTAGACTGGGGTTGTTCTCCTTGGAAAGATGGAGAATGAGGGGAGATCTAATAGAGGTATACAAGATTATGAAGGGTATAGATAGGGTGAACAGTGGGAAGCTTTTTCCCAGGTCGGAGGTGACGATCACGAGGGGTCACGGGCTCAAGCTGAGAGGGGCGAAGTATAACTCAGACATCAGAGGGACGTTTTTTACACAGAGGGTGGTGGGGGCCTGGAATGCGCTGCCAAGTAGGGTGGTGGAGGCAGGCACGCTGACATCGTTTAAGACTTACCTGGATAGTCACATGAGCAGCCTGGGAATGGAGGGATACAAACGATTGGTCTAGTTGGACCAAGGAGCGGCACAGGCTTGGAGGGCCGAAGGCCTGTTTCCTGTGCTGTACTGTTCTTTGTTCTTTGTTCTTTGAAGGGGGGGAGGTTTAACACAGATATCAGAAGGACATATTTCACACAGAGGGTCGTGGGGGCCTGGAATGTGTTGCCGGGCAAGGTGGTGGAGGCGGACACACTGGGAACGTTTAAGACTTATCTAGACAGCTATATGACCGGAGTGGGAATGGAGGGATACACAAGAGTGGTCTAGTTTGGACCAGGGAGCGGCGCGGGCTAATTGTTCCTTGTTTCTCGTTTCAAGGCTTCATTCTATGATCATCTTGCTGGTGCCAGTACAGAGCGAGACTGCGGATAGTTGGGAACCTGTCTCGGGGGTAGGGAATTCATATGGTGTTCATGGAAGTGGAAATGACTAGGGTTGGGAAGCATTTTCCGATCAGGGCCATTGTGATCTCCTGGACTCGTTTCGATCGCCTCAGGGGGTCGGAGAGGAATTTCCCAGATTTTTTTTTTCCCCATATTGGCCCTGGGGTTTTTCACTCTGGGTTTTCGCCTCTCCCTGGGGATCACATGGTCTGGAATAGGGGGGTGGGGGTGAGTTAATAGGTTGTAATGAACAAAGCATCGTAGCTGTGAGGGACAGCTCGGTGGATAGGATATTGGTATGTAGATAGGCTGGAAAATTGGGCGGGGATCCTGGATTCAGGATTCAATCCTGGACCGGGGAGCGGCGCGGGCTTGGAGGGCCGAAGGGCCTGTTCCTGTGCTGTATTGTTCTTTGTTCTTTGTTCACCACTGCCAGCAAGGATGGAGAATTTAGGCTCTGCTGTGGGTGAGGTCAGGGAATCTGCCCTGGGTGTTTTCCCAAAGTACGCAGCTCAAGGCTGTCGTTCCTTATTTTCCTTATTTTCCAGCGAGTGTGCTGCTTCCAGCTGGAATGTGCCACGAGGTTGGAACTTCTGTTCCGAGACCGTCCTCAGTACTCAGTCATCTGATCTGACATCGTTATGACATCAGCGTCGTGTCTGCTTCTGATGTGAACCCTTTACTTTACATCTCCCCCAAAGTCTTTATTCCCATCATATTTACATCCTCCCACATCTCCCCCCAAGAGTCTCCCTCATCACAGGGGTGCTGTCTGAGGTGCCTTGATCAATCTCCCTGACCTCGTTCTGATCTCCCTTTGAGGGTGAGGATAGTCCGCTCTCTCGTTTCTCTCTGGTGTGAGTGTTCTTCTCCTGGGCTGCTGTAGAGCTTGCAATAAATATTTCCTTATCAGGATCTGAGTACCAGAGAACTATAGAATCATCGAATCCCTACAGTGCAGAAGAGGCCATTCGGCCCACCAAATCTGCACTGACTCTCTGACAGACTATCTTACCCAGGCCCTCTTCCCCACCCTATCCTGTAGTCCCACACATTTACCATGGCCAATCCACCTAACCTGCACGTCTTTTGGACTGTGGGAGGAAACCGGAGCACCCAAAGGAAACCCACGCAGACACGAGGGGAACGTGCAAACTCCACACAGTCACCCAAGGCCGGAACCGAACCCGGGTCCCTTCCGCTGTGAGGCAACAGTGCTAACCACTGTGCCACCGTGCCTACAGTGCAGAACGCGGCCATTCAGCCCAGTGAGGCTACACCGACTCACCGAAGGAGCATCTTATTATTGCATCAGCAAATATGTTCCTGATGTTAACCCTTTACTGTGCAGCTCTGTTTGAGGAAGCTGTGATTCTGGTTTGTTGCCTCTATGCTGAGGTTTCCAGGTTAAGGCATGAGTGGGTAATGTGTTTTTTTCAGTGAGTCTGATCTGCTGTTAATGACAGCGACTGTAATCGAGTGGCGTCAAACTGCTTATGTGCTGCAAACCCGTCTTTCTCAACAGTTTACCTGATAAAGGCCCTAACCCTGTCACTAACTAATAGTGTCTCAGCACGCTGAACAAGGCCACAGTCGGAGGGTCACTATCACATTCTGGCCTCTTGCCAGAGTCCAGTGTTTGCTGCTGCATCAGCAAGCTAGTGTGAGACAGAGAGAAGAAAGCTGAGAGAAGAGAGAGAGAGAAGAGGAAAGAAAAGTCGCTGGCTGGCCAACATTTATTGCCCATCCCTCGTTGCCCGAGAGCAGCTGAGAGTCAATCACATTGCCATGGCACTGGAGTCACATGTAGGCCAGACCAGGTAAGAACGGCAGATTTCCTTCCCGAAAGGACATTAATGAACCAGATGGGTTTTTTCCAACAATCGACAATGGTTTCATGGCCATCAGTAGATTCTTAATTCCAGATACTTTTTATTGAATTCAAATTCCACCACCTGCCGTGGCGGGATTCGAACCCAGGCTGCCAGAACATTAGCTGAATTTCTGGATTAATAGTAGTGATAATACCATTAGGCCATCACCTCCCCCACATTCCATTATCCATAAACTTGAGGACATCCAAAGCTCTGTTGCCTGTGTCCTCACGTTTTTTAAAGTTATTTCATAGGGCAGGGATGTCACTGGCCAGGCCGGCATTTTTACTGGTGGTGAGCTGCCTTCTTGAGCCACTGCAGTCCCTGTGGTGTAGGTGCATCCACAGTGCTGTTAGAAAGGGTGTTCCAGTATTTTGATCCAGTGACAGTGAAGGAACGGCACTATATTTCCAAGTCAGGATGGTGTGTGGCCTGGAGGGGGACCTCCGGGTGGTGGTGTTCCCATATGTCTGCTGGCCTTGTGCTTCTAGATAGGTTGCAGATTTGGAAGGTGTTGGCGAAGGAACTTTGGTGAATTGCTGCACTGCATCTTGTAGATGGTACACACTGCTGCTACTGTGCGTTAGTGGTGATGGAATGGGTTTTGGAGGTGGCAGATGGGGTGCCAATCAAATGGGTACTTTGCCCTGGATGGTGTTGAACCTGTTGAGTTTTGATGGAGCAGCACTCATCCAGACAAGTGGAGAGTATTCCACCACACTCCGGCCTTGTGCCCTGTAGATGGTGGACAGGCTTTGGGGAGTCAGGAGGTGAGTTACTCGCTGCAGGATTCCCAGCCTCTGACCAGACTATAGCCACAGTATATATATGGCTCGTCCAGTTCAGTTGCTGGTCAATAGTAACTCCCATGATGTTGACAGTGGGGGGTTCAGCGATGGTGATGCCACCGAATGTTGGATTGTCTCTTGTTGGGGATGATCATTGCCTCACACTTGTGTGGCGTGAATGTAACTTGCCTGAAGTCCCACTCAGCCATCCCCCCTGTGCTCACTGACCCACACTGGTTCCCGGTTAAACAGCTCAATTTTGAAATTCTCATCATTATCATTTTCACATGCCCCCAGGGACTCGCCCTCCCCATCTCCATGACCTCCTTCAGCCCCAGAACCCTCCCAAACAGCTTAGAGTCATAGAATTCCTGAAGTGCAGAAGGAGGCCATTCGGCCCATTGGGTCTGCACTGACAACAATCCCACCCACACCCTATCCACGTAACCCCACATATTTACCCTATTTATCCCCCTCACACTAAGGGGCAATTTAGCATGGCCAATCCACCTAACCCGCACATTTTTGGAGTGTGAGAGGAAACCGGAGCACCCGGAGGAAACCCTCGCAGACACGGGGAGAATGTGCAAACTCCACGCAGACAGT
This sequence comes from Mustelus asterias, assembly GCF_964213995.1. Lineage (NCBI taxonomy): Eukaryota > Metazoa > Chordata > Chondrichthyes > Carcharhiniformes > Triakidae > Mustelus > Mustelus asterias. The sequence goes on from NC_135813.1 coordinate 42,454,128, forward strand.
GACCTGAGGTTGGAATTGAACCCAGGTCCCTGGTGCTGTGAGGCTTATGGTATTTGCTACCAAATAAACTTGTTGGACTTTAACCTGGTGTTGTGAGACTTCTTGCTGTGAGGCAGCAGTGCTAACCACTGTGCCACCGTGCTGCCCACCTTCACTTATTCAATTCTGGCCTCATTATTAAGTTGCTCCACCATTGGTGTCTGTGCCTTCAATTGCCTGGGCCCTAAGTTCTGGAATTCCCTCCCTAAACATCTCTGCCTCTTTCACACTCTTTCCTTCTTTAAGATGTTCTGTGAAATCTATCACCTTCATATGTGACTTGGTGCCAAGTTGTGCTTTCCCACATTCCTGTAAAACACTCTGGAGCATTTCATTATAATGAAGCTGCTGCTTAAATATAAGTTGTTGTGGTTTGTGCTGTTGAATGCTCTGCCAAGGCACAAGGCTGAGTCTCTGGGGCTCAGCTGCTCCCTTCCAGTCCTTCCCAGATGATACCTTTTTAAGAACTTAGGTGGACCCCTCAGAATGAAATACATAATCATTCATTATGTAAAACGGAGTGTAGATTCACTATGAGCCCATTTCCCACGGCTGGTTTCCCACCAGCCTATGTCTGTGATGGTGTGTGAATGAATAAGAGAGACAGTATAAAGACACAAGTACATTGACTCTCTGGATTGGATTTTATGGGCATCACAGTCCCTTTGGGTTCCCCCCCCACCCCCGCCCCCCCCCCCCCCCCAGCTATCCAGCAGAATGACAACGACCCTGCTGAGCTCTCTCTACCCTGCAAACTGTGTAAACAGAGACCAGAGAGCTGAGTCTATTATCCATGCTTGAAGCTCAGCCAGGCATTTATAATGAGGCCATCTGAAAAAACACGGCTGGCCATCCAGAGTGGCACGGTGGCACAGTGGTTAGCTCTGCTGCCTCACAGCGCCAGAGACCTGGGTTCAATTCCTGGCTTGGGTCACTGTCTGTGTGAAGTCTACACGTTCTCCCCATGTCTGCGTGGGTTTCCTCCGGGTGCTCCAGTTTCCTCCCACAGTCCAAAGATGTGCGGGTTAGGTAGAATAACCATGGTAAATGTGCAGGGTTATGGGGATAGGTTGGGGGAGGTGGTCCTGGGTAAGATGCTCTTTCAGAGAGTCGGTGCAGACTCAATGGGCCGAATGGTCTCTTCCTGCACTGTTGGGAATCTATTCTATCTGCTCAACCTGTTTTTATTGATACAATTATCAACCTAACCCACACATCTTTGAACCGTGGGAGGAAACCGGAGCACCCGGAGGAAACCCACGCAGACATGGGGAGAATCATCATAGAATCATAGAAACCCTACAGTGCAGAAAGAGGCCATTTGGCCCATCGAGTCTGCACCGACCACAATCCCACCCACCCCACATATTTTACATGCTAATCCCTCTAACCTACGCATCCCAGGACTCTAAGGGGCAATTTTTTTAACCTGGCCAATCAACCTAACCCGCACATCTTTGGACTGTGGGAGGAAACCGGAGCACCTGGAGGAAACCCACGCAGACACGAGGAGAATGTGCAAACTCCATACAGACAGAATCGAACCCGGGACCCTGGAGTTGTGAAGCAGCAGTGCTAACCACTGTGCTACCGTGCTGCCCCACTGTGCTACCGTGCTGCCCCATGATTTGCACAAGAATGTGCAGACTCCATACAGATAGTGACCCAAGCTGGGAATTGAACCCGGGTCTCTGGCGCTGTGAGGCAGCAGTGCTAACCACTGTGCCAACGTGCACCCCCTCAGAAGCAGGTACCCAGTGTGACCAATCTCCTGGTTTGACAGGGATTTTGATGTGAGTTCTCAGCCTACTGACAGAGTTTCTTTTTATTTATTTGTGGGACATGGGCGTCGCTGACTGGCCACCATTTATTGCCCATCCCTAGTTACTCTTGAGAAGGCGGTGGTGAGCTGCCTTCTTGAATCGCTGCAGTCCACGGGCTGTAGGTTGACCCACAATGCTGTTAGGGAGGGAATTCCAGGATTTTGACCCAGCGACTGCGAAGGAACCGCGCTATATTTCCAAGTCAGGATGGTGAGTGGCTTGGAGGGGAACTTGCAGGTGGTGGTGTTCCCATGTATCTGCTGCCCTTGTCCTTCTCGGTGGAAGTGGACGTGTGCAAAGATGTTACTCCAGGAGTTTGACGGATTAGTGTCCTAGGCCCAAACATCTTCAGCTGCTTCATCAATGACCTTGCCTCTATCATAAGGATGATTGCAGTGTTTGGCCCCAATAAAGCATTCATGCTATAAGACCTGGACAACTTTCAGGCTTGCGATGGATGATAAGTGGCAAGTAATGTTTGTGCAACACAAGTGCACAATGACCACCTCCAGCAAGGCAGAGCCTAACTCCCCTTGACATTCAATGGCATTACCATTGACCAGAAACTGAACTGGACCAGCCGCATAAGTACTGTGGCTACAAGAGCAAGTAAGAGGTTAGGCATAACTCATCCCCTGACTCCCCAAAGCCTGTCCACCATCTACAAGGCACAAGTCAGGAGTGTGATGGAATACTCCCCACTTGCCTGGATGGGTGCAGCTCCAACAACACTCGAGAAGCTCAACACCATCCAGGACAAAGCAGCCCGCTTGATTGGCACCCCTTCTATCAAACTGAACATCCACTCCCTCCTTGACCCCACACAGTGGCAGCAGTGTGTACCATCCGTAAGTTGCAACTCACTAAAGTTCCCTTGACATTGCTTTCAAATCTGTGATCTTTACCAGCCAGGACAAGGGCAGCAGACACATGGGAACACCACCAATTCTGTCTAAGTCACTCACCATCCTGACTTGGAAATATATCGGCCATTCCTTCACTGTGGCTTAGTCAAAATCCTGGAACTGCCTCCCTAACAGCACTGTGGGTGTACCTATACCACATGGGCTGCAGCAGTTCAAGAAGGCAACTCTCCACTACCTTCTCAAAGGCAATTTGAGACAGGGAATAAATGCTGGCCAGCTGGCGGTTCTCACATCCAGTCAACAAATAAAAAGAAATTGGCTGCTGTGTTTCCAACATTACAATAATGACTACATTTCAAAATACTTCATTGGCTTTTTTTGGGATGTCCAGAGGCCATAAAAAGGTGCTATAGACTAGAATGTCTACAGTGCAGAAAGACGCCATTCGGCCCATTGTGTCCACACTGACCACAATCCCACCCAGGCCCTATTCCCGTAACCGCACATATTTACCCTGTTAATCCCCTGACACCAAGGGTTAATTTATCATGGCCAATCAACCTAACCTGCACATCTTTGGAGCGTGGGAGGAAACTGGAGCACCCGGAGGAAACCCACGCAGATACAGGTAGAAAGTGCAAACTCCACCCAGACATAAAAATGAATACTCTCATTTTCTGTCAGGTCCTTTGGGTGAGATATTAAACTGGGTAAAAATGGCATTATTTGAAGATTAGGGAAGCTTCCCAAACTACCATTTCTCATTGAACCAACCTTACCATAGCAGATTGACATGATTGTGGGATCTTACTGGGTGCTAATTATCTGTGGAATTTTCCTGCATTCTTCTTCTTCTGTGAGTCTGACCCATGATGATAAGTGGAGTAAAAGGTGCGTGTTTTTCTGTAGGATTCTCTGATGTCTTTAGGATGTTTTGAAGCTCCTTCCCAGCCAATAGGCTGCTCCTGGAGTGCCCTTGTCAGGGAGCGGGGTCAAGCTCTAACTCATTGAGCTGCTCCCAGCTCCATCATTCCATAGCCCTCCGACACGAGCAGTAAATAAAACACACAACTATATGTATTTTTTTTCTCTCAAAACAGTTTATTAAATAACATCTCGAAACTGTAAAACGATAAAGATTATCCAAATGGTACAGAATACAGAAAGTGCAGAGCTCCACAGCTCAAGAGGGTCTGTACATTTACATATTAATCAGAGAGTGGTGGGTAAAACACAAGGGGTTGAAAGAGATGGCATCCCCAGACCTGGATCTGGCCAGGCTGCATTGGTAACTCAGTGCTCCACAACACGCGCACCCTGCAAAAGGGTGAAAGGCCACAGACCTGAAACTTCTCTCTCTCTCTCCACACACGCTGTGCTGGACCTGCTGAGTGTTTCCAGCATTTTCCATCTTTATTTCAGATTGCCAGCATCTGCAGTGTTCAGCTTTCACCAAAGGACCTCTCTGTCTGACCACGCTTTCTTTTTAAGGCCAATTGTGTAAGAATGGCACAGGTTGTACTGTTTTGGAAGACTAGGCTATATGAGGGGGAGGGGCTGATCACTCATCTCTCGCTCTGGGTCTTACTGGAACATTCCTGATGCTTGGTGAGAAGCCGGGATGAGGTTTTTAAAAATTCATTTGTGGGAACTGCTGCAGTTGAAGAACGGAGGGAATAAGTGTACTTGCTAAGAAGCTGGGAAATGGGGAGGGGGAGCATATGGATGGGGTGATGGGCAGAAGAACAAAGTTCCAGGGGTAGGGGAGAGAAATTGTTTTCTTGAAACCGAGGAAAAGATTGGGTTGGGGGGGAGGTTAGTTGATAAAATTGGGTTACTTAACAGCAGCACAGAACAAGCTAACACCAGAGAGCAAGCTAGAGCAATGACACTGAGGCAAGAAAAGGCAAATGTTTTTATTCACTTATGGGATACGGGCATCACTGGCAGGGCCAGCATTTTATTGTCTTGAATTGAGTGGCTTACTGGGCCATTTCAGAGGGCAGTTGAGAGTCAACCACATATGGCTCTGGAGTCACATGTAGGCCAGACCAGGTAAGGACGGCAGATTTCCTTCCCTAAAGGACATTAGTGAGCCAGATGGGTTTTTCTGACAATTGACAATGGTTTCATGGTCATCAGTAGATTCTTACTTTAACGTCTTAACATTGGGACGAGGTGGTTGAAACTGGAATCGTCAGAATAGAAAAGGATCCGCGACCCTATGCTGAGGTGCTAAGACACAATTAGCATTAACAAGGAAGACGCTGAAAAAGGGAAATGTTTGCTAGAACTACAAAGTGAATCCACTGTGGAGTTTGGCCAACACCTTGGCACCAATTCAGAGGGATAATCTGCTTTGTTGGCTGTTTGTCTCCCCATGAGTCAGAATGTCCTCCCCACTCCCAAGCCTGTGGAAGCAAGAGTTGAAAAACCCAACACAACCTAGGACTAGGATTTGAAAAAGGGTTCAACCAACCAACAGCCACCCAGTTGGGGCCTCTGTGCCACCAGTTACACTGGCCCTCCCTCCCAACCAGGTTAGCCTCCTTCCCCTCTTAATGAAGAAACTAATGTGAGAAGAGCCAGTGTAAAGGGAGTGAGGGAGCCATCTCTCGTAACGCCAACACTGCACTGTGATTTTATTGCTCCAAGTGTTCAACACAGTTATTTCACGGAGATAAAGTAGAAAAATCTGTGCTTTAAGTAAACTATATAAAGGCAAATCTAAACAAGCTCAGACATATCATGTAGATCAAAAGGATTAATGGCAGATTGGGTCAAATTGTCCTAATCAGCACCATGTCAAATATCAAACCATCTTAACTAGTATCCACACCAATCAAACCATCTTAACCAGTATCACACTAATAAACTCTGCTAACCAGCACTACACCAATAATCTCTGCTAACCAGCACTACACCAATAATCTCTGCTAACCAGCACGACACCGATAAACTCTGCTAACCAGCACTACACCGGTAAACTCTGCTAACCAGCACTGAGTCAAGTATCAAATTCCTACCAACCCAAATATTAAAAACTATTCTTAGCCAGAGTGGCAGCAACTCCAAACCAGTCCAAAGTCAACCATCAAACTCTCCGAATCAGTCTTATACCAAATTTCAAGCACTTAACCAAGGCGCTGCCAAATAATAAACTTTTGGAAAGACCAGTGTGCCATCTTTACATTGTCCGACCCAGTACTGTATCACATTAATCTACAGTAACCGTAATCCCACAGAGTCCAAACTCGTTGCATTTGGTGTTACACATCAAACTCCTGGGTTAGAGTGCACCAAATTTCCAAATCTCAGAATCCTTACCATGCCAAATATTTCTGCCTGAAGCAACCGGATTTAACTACCCAATAGAACTGAAATAGCGAGAACATCAGTGATTGTGTTCCTAGGTCCTGGACTCTAACCGCAATCAGTCCAAGGCTATGTCATTACACACTCAGAAAGCAGCATCTTGGAGCTGAGCTGCTGTCTGTGCAGTGAGCGGAGATTAAGCTGGGCTGACCTTCTGCCAAAAAGCTGCCTTTCCCAATGATCTGCCTTGTAACCTCTTGACTGTTACCAATCAAAGCAACAACAGGGGCTGGTTACTGACTGACCTTTCAAAATACTTCCTGTCCACTTGCCCTGGGAAGCCGTGTGTTCCCCACTGCAGTTTATGATTAGCTGAATGTATGTGCTGTTGCATTGGTGTAGTGCCCATTATTTCAATGGGAAGGATCCCAGATGCTTTATGGGGACGATTTAATCTTAACTCATGATTCCAAGGCATAGATTGTGATTGCGAGGAGTCTCAGAGCGTCTGAGAGATGGCCTCCTGCTAGAGTTTCAGAATCACAGAATCATAGAATCCCTACAGTGCAGAAGGAGGCCATTCAGCCCATTAAGTCTGCGCTGACAACAATCCCGCCCAAGCCCTATCCCTGTAACCTCACGTATTTACCCTGCTAATCCCCCCAACACTAAGGGGCAATTTAGCATGACCAATCCACCTAACTTGCACATCTGTGGAATCTTTTAATAAGTATTTTAACGGCGTGATTTAGTTCTGACACAGAACCAGCGTTCTCACCACCTCTGCAACCTCTTTACGTGAAGTCATTGTATTTGAGCAAATGCTGTTGTGTCCAGTGAGTGCAGAAACCAGTAGGACTGAGGTCAGACTGAAAACTAATCCAGCATAGGAAAAAGGGGGTTTCAGAAACAGGAAAAAGAAGATTTGGGGCAGAGGGGAGTTAACCAAAGGAAGATTTCTTTTTGCAATGTATTGAGGCTAATGTCAACTGCCGTTCAAAACATTAGTTAGCCTCTGACCCAAGACGTGACTCTGGCAAATTCAGCCTGTTTGCCTGAGGGAAATGTACAGCCTCCCTCATGCTATGTGGTCAGGGACTGTACAGAGACTGGAAGTAGATTTTAAATGTATTGAGAATTCGACACTTGCTAAGCAATAACCCAAACTTAGTTACACTGCTTCACACTTTGGACACTGGCACTGTAACTTGGCCAGAGAATCATTTCATACTTACTTCAATGGGCATCGAACCCTGGTGCCAACCTCAACCAGCCTGTATGGGGCAGCAGCTTACCCAGCAGAGGATGGGCCCTTGTGCAGCCCCAATGGTTCAAAAGCAGCAACAACTCTATAGTGCCAACAGCTGCCCCCTCTGACAGTACCGGGGGTAAGGGTAAGTTAATGGGCAGGGTGACCATTTAGCCAAAGTTAAAGGGAAGCTGAAAGGGATTTTAAACAGGCCACAGCAGGTTTGTCAATATAATCACATCAAATGAATGATTCTGCAAATTGACTCTAAATTCCTTTGTCCTTGTGTTTTTATTTGTTATGAGGTGATTTTAGGCGTTTGTATTGTTTTATCATCTGGCTGATCATTACTCCTAGATGCCAATGTGTGCCAGTGCTAATATCGCAGTCTCTGCCACAAGGGCATAGGCAGTGCCATTCTGCTGACACTTTGAACTTTCAACTTTTGCCACCCACTCTGAGTGACGTGGACAGAGAGATCCACAACATTGAGAGTAAATGAACAGAGCGCCGGACTGCAGGAGCCTGGGGCACGGGGATTGTTAATATTCCAAACAAGCTTTCACCTAGATGCTGAAACCAGGATAATGCTAACAGCCCAGGATGAGTCACCACTTCAGTACTGCAGAGTGTTCAGTGGGATTCTTTCTCAGCCGTGACTCAGTGGCTAACACGCTCATCTCTAAATCAGAAGCCTATGGATTCAAGTCCCATTCCAGAAACCTAATTGGGGCAACACAGGGTTAGCACTGCTGCTTCACAGCGTCAGGGACCCAGGTTCGATTCCCAGCTTTGGGTCACTGTCTGTGCAGAGTCTGCACGTTCTCCCCATGTCTGCGTGGGTTTCCTCCGGTTTCCTCCCACAGTTCGAAAGAGATACCGTTTAGGGGCATTGGCTATGCTAAATTCTCCCTCAGTGTACCCGAACAAACACCGGAGTGTGGTGACGAGGGGATTGTTCACAGTAACTTCATTGCAGTGTTAATGTAAGCCTATTCGTGGCACTAATAAATAAACTTTTTAATCACATGATTGAGGCTGCTCAGAGGGAAGCACTGCCGGCGGTGCTACTTTCAGATGAGGTGATAAACCAGAGGCCCTATCTGCCCTTTCAGGAGGAAGTAAAAGATCCCAATGGCATTATGTAAAGAGCAGCAGGGAATTCCCGACCAATACTTATCCCTCAACCAACACCTCAAACAGATGCTCTGGTCATATATTTCAGTGCTGTTCATGGGAGCTTGCTGTGCCCAAATTGACTGCCACTTTTCCCACATTACAACAGAGACTAGTCTTCAAGAAGTATTTAATTGGCTGGAAGGCGCTTTGCGATGTACTGGGGTCATGAAATGCTTGGGGCTGTTGTATCACATCAGGTTCCACTTGCTGGGCGAAAGCTCAGGCTCATGTTAACTTCCTTATCTTGGATGAGGCAAAGGGCAGAAGTTTAATGTTTTTTATCAGCTGATTGAATAATTTTGAAGTTGCAGTCCAGTCAGATTATAAAGCCCGATGCTTGCACTGTAAGCAAAGTCTCTAATACGTTGCCATATCAGAAATCATTCCATTTTCTCTATAATAGTTAACACTCCCACTGCCCAGGAATGGTTCTATCAATTAAACATTGTTAATAAGTTATGGGTGACCTGAGGGTTGAGCGATACAGTGCAACAAACAGACCAAGGGGGGGCTGAGGCAAAGAGAATCGACAGAATAGGTCTATCTCATTGCTTCCTCTTGCCGCATTCACCCAAATACAGGTGTGTTGTGTGGCCAGATATGAAGACATGAAACTCTTACTTTCCCACATTGTAACATAAACAGTCTAATCTTACTGGGACCCAACCGATGTGGGATAGTTTCTACAGGGGCCACTGCTAATGTTAATCCAAGACCTCCACACGGTGGGTGGCAATGATCTGGATGTGTACAGCGCCCATCTGATAGGAGAACATTTCAGAGTGTTTGAGGAGAGGGGAGAAAGCACAAAATGGGAGATGGGGATTGTTCAGTCGGGAGGGTTGCTGGTGATGTGGTGGAGGGAGTTTGAGGGAGCAGTTTTGACCTGAATGGTAAACAGCAGCAGCAAACAGTGCAGCAATCCAAGACTGGGCTGTCCCTCTGGAAGGCACCTTGAACTGGATTCACTGACACAGTCAGTGGTGAAGGCAGTTACAGCTTCAGTGATATTTCACTGTCACCAACAAACTTAAATGTGGCGCAGTGGGTAGCATCCCTGCCTCTGAGCCAGAAGGTCCAGGTTCGAGTTCCATCCCAGGACTTGATGGTCAAGGAAGGTGCGTTCATAACGCGGTCAAACAGGTTGAGTATCAGCCTGTAAATATTTCCAAACACGGCAATGGCTGGCGGTAAGAGCGAGAGAGACTCCTGGTCAGCCATGCTTGATACGGAGTGCTGCCCCTCAGGCTATAAGCCCCCGGGTGACAGACCAGAGACCTGTTCCGGGAATTACTAGCTATGGGAACAGACAAAAGTGTGGGAAAAGAACAGGAAATACGGTTAAATAATAAGGGTGCACTGACAGCAACAACGAATTGGAAAGCTTTCACTGTACACAGTACCTTTAGAATCGGTTGAGAAACCATCACATGCGAGGTAGAAGATGCTTTATCCGTTTGCAACCAATGCATGCCAGTGGGCATAGAATCAGAGAATTCCCTACAGTACAGGAGGGGGCCATGTGGCCCATCGAGCCTGCACCAACAACAACCCCACCCAGGCCCTATTCCCGTAACCCCACATATTTACCCTGCTAATCCCCCTGACACTAAGGGTCAATTTAGCATGGTGAATCCACCTAACCCGCATATCTTTGGACTGTGAGAGGTAACCAGAGCACCTGGAGGAAACCCACGCAGCCACAGGGAGAACGTGCAAACTCCACACAGACAGTGACCCAAGGCTGGAATCAAACCCGGGTCCCTGGCACTGTGAGGCAGCAATGCTAACCACTGTGCCACATTAGTAAATGAGCATTGCTCGGTGAGCAGCATGACAGATATGGTTAGCAGCTGTCACTGGAGAGGACAGTCTGCACCGCAATGGGGAGACAGGGATTGTATTTGAGCTCTGTGAGCCACCGTGCATCGAACACACACTAGCATCCGGGGGAAAAGCAGAACTTCATTCGAGAGAATATCTCCCTCCCCGTTGAGGAGACAAGACACGCAGGATTCTTCTCTTTTGATCCTTTATGCTCCTTCATATCTTTTCTTGGTTGAGCTCATTGTGAAATGAATGAGATGTTCTGGGAGTTGTAACACTGAGTGCCATCTTCACCTTACTGGTGATTAAATCCTTTAAAAATTAGTTCCACTTCTCCCTTCCATAGCCCTCTGGTCAATGTTTAGCTCCTCAAACAGTGGTCAAATTTATCAAATGTGTAAAGGTTTACAACATACCCCACAGGGATTCTTAATGGCTGTGAGATAAGTCAGGTTATAATGGGCAACCCATGGTGAGAGGGTTATAAACAACACACAGCCACTCATTAAAGTAGCCCTCACGTTGCTGCTCAAACGCAAATGCATCTTCTTAAGGGCTTTCTGTTCTTGCCAATCTAGTTTAATAAAAAAATCCATCCCATCGATTTGTCAAACAGCCAGCCCTCAAGCCACACTTGGGTTTTGCCTGTGAGAATTCACATCGATGTTTGGCCTTTGTGCAAGAATTTTATAAAATACAATCGAAATAATATCTCCCACTGACCCACTATCCAGGCAATCCCCATAATCTTTCTGGGCACAATCCGATGGTCCAGCGAGGATGTTGTGAGGTTTGCCATAACAGCTGCCTCACCTCTGGCCAAACATAAAACTGTAATCTTTCTGAATAACACCATTGTTCCTATTACCGGGTGAGTGAGGGGGTGACCCCGAGGACTGTCTTCCCTGGGTTTAGATGTGTCGTGATGACTTATATCTTCATTTAATCAGTACGATTATATTCATCTACTCTCCTGCACCAGACCTACATGAGAATTGATGCAATATTAGTGATTAAGTTAAATAAATCAAACTACAATTTTTCAAGAAGAGACTAACTCAAACTTGAAGGGTTTGTTGAAGGTCTCAATCAATCTTCAGGCCATTGTCTCAGCATCAAATTTAAGGATGGGTCCATTAAGCTATTAGTTTGGCAGCCGCACAGGCCTCAATGCTGAGTAGGCCTTGTGATGTGGAGATGCCGGCGTTGGACTGGGATAAACACAGTAAGAAGTCTCACAACACCGGGTTAAAGTCCAACAGGTTTATTTGGTAGCAAAAGCCACAAGCTTTCGGAGGGCTGCTGATGGAGGGAGCAGCGCTCCGAAAGCTAGTGGCTTTTGCTACCAAATAAACCTGTTGGACTTTAACCTGGTGTTGTGAGACTTCTGGTCGTGTGAGCCATTTTGCATTCAATGCAGGCAGTAATTCAATGAGGGAATTCAGGATTGCCACCTTAAATCACTGACAAAAGGTTTACATTATCCCTTGCTCTCAGGTCAGGTTGCCACCTTTGGAAGGAGGTATGTTGGAAGGGATGGGTATAAGGCCAACTGCTTCAACAATGATGAAAACCATCGAAAAATCTTGTCACGTACAAATAGGTGGGAAAAAAGTTACTAATTTTAAAGACCCATGGGCCTTGATCCCCCCCCCCCCACACACACACACACCAGTGTGTTTTGCAGAGGCAGCCCACCATTGGCTGGGGGTGGGATCTTCCAGTCCCAGCGCTGTCACTGGACTTTCCCGTTGTTCGCACTGAATCGCTGACTGGAACTTCTCATAACTGGACTGCCCCTATACTGGTGGTGGTGGTATTGTCAGTGACGACTGGAAGTGGTGACCGAGGGGATGGTAAGGATGAGCAAGTTAAAATTTGCAATCTGACCTGAAGTTAAATTGCAAACAGAGGACAAGTCGTCACGGGTTGAAAGTAGATAAAAGTAAATATTAAAAGACTGAGGGCGCGATCCTACCAGCCGTTCACGCCACCCTCCCGCTGCAGCGAAGTCGGAGAATCTGGCGCCCAGCCAAATCTTCGTTCGCCGCAGCGGGACGGGAAAATCCCACCGGGCGTGAACGGCCGTAACAGTCTGGCCTGTGTTTCCAGGAGTGGGGGTTGTCTCCGGGCTTTCTGTTTTAATTCTGGTGGAAAATCCACGCTAAAATCCAGAGAAACAGCTCCACACCATTTCTCTCAGGGTACCCACAATCCTTATATTGAAACAGAGCAGGGGATAGTGAGGAAATTCAATCCTCAAGACTGATAATTCTTTGTGACACAGAGTGATCAATGCTTGGAATGGGCCTTTCACACGGAACAGCACAGCAGAAAACCCAGAAATAAGTCAATCAAACAGACACTGAAATAGGGCATGATTGGGTGTTGCTGGAGGGATTAAATAAGAGGAGCTGAATGGTCTTCCTCATCAATAACTACCTTGGGAATCTTGTGTTAATATATTAACATTAGTTTCACTGATTTCCGCTGAGGGATTATGCTGAGCTGATAAACATTGGATATGTCTATCTGAAATGATTGTTCGTTAAAGGAACGAACTCTCTGTTAAAATAGCGAAAAAGATCATTCGACACAATCACTTAGTGCTTACACCACAATATCACACCGAGAAAATGGTGATTCAGGAACCATTTGGTGCTCATTACTCTCTCTGCATGTTGGACTATTTGGACCCTGGATGGTTAAAATGATTAGTGTAACATCTCCCAACAACCAGGGACACAAACGTTACAGTTTGGCGAGAAATTAGCCCAATAGTTGGGAATATTTTACTGAAATAGAGAATGAAACCTTACTGTTGAAAATCGGCTGACGTACCTTCAGAAGAATTAAAGGAATTGCCTGAAAGGTAAGTGACGAAAAATGAGTTTGAGTTTTTCCCCTTCAAATGGTGTAGACTACACTGCAACACATGCTAAAATATTCTTCACTGAAAGGTCTTGGACTACAGTAATATCTTAATAAAAGTGCAGCTTCTAACCTAGACAACCTAACCTATATTGGAGCAACGAAAGGTCTCCATGATGATGCCAAGCAGTCATCTTAAGAATGCTATTTTCCATGACACTATTATGGAATATAAATAATCTTTAAACACAATCTGCGTGTGTGTCTATCAATAAAAGTGAACCATTCACATTCAGACCTTTGCCAGTGCAACAGATCTATCTCCAGTTCAGCTGAATCAACAAAGACCATCATGGTGTCTCCAATGTTGCTGGTGTCCATCATGGATCTAGATTGCAGCCAGCTCCTCTGACTGTCAATACTCTTGTTCAGCGTTTTACCCAATAGAGTCACTTTTCAATTTCTCCTGGTCATTAAGCCAGACCTTCAGCCACTTTGGCTTAAAATGCAATAAAACCCGCAAAAGGTATCGCCACTACTCCGTCACGCCTGTTAGACACAAGAATATTAGAACTGCACTTCATAAACTACGAGGTTCCTTCATCACAGAAAGATACCCTTTGATGCTTCCGCCTAGGGAATCAGCCTTTGAACATTGCGAACAAAGGAATTGTGTCCTTTCATGATTGTTGACACTGTCTGAGTGGCAAACTGAAGGCAATGTTAATGGAATCCACTACATTATACTCTCAAATAGATGAAATATCCTCCTAACTACTGAGACACTCTTACCAAATAAATCCTATAATTAGCACTATTCAATTAAAAATCCAATGTACCGATATTCAATAATAAAACCAATCTTCATGAAACCTGCCTTCAGATCAAGGTCCTCAAGAACATCTCATGGACTCCCCAGGCTACACAGGTATTTCAGGTTAGGCCCATGGATAACTTAGAGGTTTCCACCATTAGAATCTGGTTTGGCACATTCTAGTTTTGCCAGGACTCCAATAGCTGACCTATTCGGTCCTGTCCTTTTGCATAAGAACTTTAGGATGACAAAAAAACCCCTCTCCTGTCTTGACCTGGATTGGTCGCATTCCGCAGAAAGAAATGATTCGATTCCTGCTCCTTCTGCTCAAAGAGACAAAGGCCCTAAGCCTCTCTTCACCCTCCTTTCTGCGACCTCCATTAAATCTTTCCCCTTCCGAACAAGAGAGGTCTTCCGCCTCCTCTCAATCCCTTCGGAGACCCTCTGATTGCTCCAGCATTGAGCAGAGGTCGTTCTCAATAAGAGCGGTGACAAGTGATTCTTCCAATTCTGAGCTTTCCTCTGCATCACAAGATGTCGTCGTAGTCCAGGAGCTTTGAGTGCTGCCTGGATTTCCAGAGTCTATAGAGACGAAAGTCAAAGTATGTCTCTATCATCCGCTTGCCTGTAAGTCAACATGATAATATTGAGTAAATGGGTTCATCAAAGATAATGGTCATTCAATAGGACACTAAAACACGGCCAAATTATCACTGGTAATATATTTACTTAGCATGCAGGAAGTCTGCACTTTGTGAATTTGTCACTCAAGGCTCAAGCATTTTACGTTGAAGTTTATTTATTAGTGTCACAAGTAGACTTACATTAACACTGCAATGAAATTACTGTGAAAATTCCCTAGCCGCCACACTTCAGCACCTATTTGGGTACACTGAGGGAGAATTTAGCATGGCCAATGCACCTAACCAGCACGTCTTTCAGACTGAGAGAGGAAACCGGAGCACCCGGAGGAAACCCACGCAAACACGGGGAGAACTTGCAGACTCTGCACAGACAGTGACCCAAGCCGGGAATTGAACCCGGGTCCCTGGCGCTGAGAGGCAACACTGCTAACCACTGTGCCATCGTGCTGCCCTGTCGTCATGCCATTGCTTAGATGCAGGAAGTCTGCACTTTGTGAGTTTTTCACTCGAGGTTCAAGCATTTTGAAACCTTTGGAGGCTCTTCCTGTAAATACTGGGCTGGATTTTAAGTGGCCCCACCCGCCGGCTTTGTTTTCAGTAGGGGGACATGTAAAATAGGGTGGGTGCCTGGTCCAAACCTTGCCACCCAGCCCCCCGATCGCACCCCCATAACATGGTGGGTGAGCAGGCACCAAAATCAGCAACCCGCTCACCATTTCTAAATAAATAATCAAAGGTCAACTGAGCTCATTAACAAGCCAATTAATCCCAACAGTATGTTGCCCATTCCATAATATGGTTGGTATGGGCAGGCAGGCTGTTTCAGCAGATCTTACGCCCTCTAGTCCGCACCTGCTTACAATCCCATGTCCCCCATAACCCCTCGATGTCAACCTATGCCCCCACCTATCCCCATGCTCCCTCATATGCCCATGGCCTCTCCTTGCCAACTTATGTCACCCCCATACCCGTATGCCATCCTCATAATCGCTCACCCTGTACCCATCATGGGCAGAGCTCAGCAGCCATGTGAAGATGACAAAATACTCCTAACAATCTAATCCATCTCACTCCTACACACTTAATCATGAAAAAACTCTGATTCATGAAACCCATTCAAATCTTTTAAATCTTCCCAAATGTTCAATCCCTTATAAAAGCAAAACTTCTATTCAGACCCCACATCAAAACCAGCTAACCCCTGAATAACCTCTTTAATTGGTCAGACAAGCTTTGAACTCAGATCCTCAACCCATTGAACCATAGAAATCCCACAGTGCAGAAAGAGGCCATTTGGCCCATTGAGTCTGCACCAACCACAATCCCACCCAGGCCCTACCCCCACATTCCCACACATTTACCCGCTAATGCCTCTAACCTACGCATCTTAGGACACTAAGGGGCAATTTTAGCATGGCCAATCAACCTAACCCGCACATCTTTGGACTGTGGGAGGAAACCGGAACACCTGGAGGAAACCCACGCAGACACGAGGAGAATGTGCAAACTCCACACAGACAGTGACCCAAGCCAGGAATCAAACCCTGGTCCCTGGAGCTGTGAAGCAGCAGTGCTAACCACTGTGCTACCGTGCTGCCCTGTGCTACCGTGCCGCAATGATTGAGATCATTGTAGTTTTCAAAACTCAGCCAAGCATTCATAATAATAATCCTTGGGAAATGCTAACAAAGAACTCTACTGAAACTGGACAAATAGATGATCATTTTTCAAACCTACACCAGATGGCCTGTCAATCAAAGCAGTCCAGTTGTTTAAATTCTCACTAACAGCAGCATCCTGTTTTTTCCAAGTTTAAAGAACAGGAGATTTTTAAAAAACTTCGAATCATAACAGTTATACAGACCCTACCTGTCTTTCAAGTGCGTTTACATATATTCCTTCAGTTCAGTTGTTTAAGAAGGGTAGCAAGAATAATCCAGTTAATTACAGGCTGGTGAGCCTTACAACAGTGGTAGAGAAATTATTGGAGAGGATTCTTCGAGAAAGGATTTATTCCAACTTGGAAATAAGTGGATGTATTAGTGAGAGGCATCATGGTTTTATGAAGGGGAGGTCGTGTCTCATTAACTTGATCGAGTTTTTCAAGGAAGTGACAGAGATGATTGATGAGGGTAGGGCAGTGGATGTTGTCTACATGGATTTCAGTAAGGTCTTTGACAAGGTCCCTCATGGCAGACTGGTGCAGAACGTGAAGTCGCATGGGATCAGAGGTGAGCTGGCGAGGTGGATACAAAACTGGCTCAGTCAAAGAAGACAGAGGGTCACAGTGGAAGAGTGCGTTTCTGAATGGAGGGCTGTGACAAGTGGCGTTCCTCAGGGATCAGTGTTGGGACCTTTGCCATTTGTAATATGTATAAATGATTTGGAGGAAAATATAACTGGATTGATTAGTAAGTTTGCCGCCGACACAAAGGTTGTGGATTTGCAGATAGCGATGGGGACCATCAGAGGATACAGCAGGATATAGATCAGTTGGAGACTTGGGCAGAGAGGTGGCAGATGAAGTTTAATCCGGACAAATATGAGATAATGCATTTTGGAAGGTCTAATACAGATAGGAAATATACAGTAAATGGCAGAACCCTTAAGAGTATTGATAGGCAAAGGGATCTGGGTGTACAGGTACACAGGTCACTGAAAGTGGCAATGCAGGTGGAGAAGGTAGTCAAGAAGATACGGCATGCTTGCCTTCATTGGCCGGGGCATTGAGTTTAAAAATTGGCAAGTCATGTTGCAGCTTTATAGAAACTTAGTTAGGCCGCACTTGGAATATAGTGTTCAATTCTGGTCGCCACACTACCAGAAGGATGTGGAGGCTTTGGAGAGGGTACAGAATAGATTTACCAGGATGTTGCCTGATATGGAGGGCATTAGCTATGAGGAGAGGTTGGAGAAACTTGGTTTGTTCTCACTGGAACGACGGAGGTTGAAGGGCGACCTGATAGAAGTCTACAAGATTATGAGAGGCATGGACAGAGTGGATAGTCAGAAGCTTTTTCCCAGGGTGGAAGAGTCAATTACTAGGGGACACAGGTTTAAGGTGCGAGGGGCAAGGTTCAAAGGAGATGTATGAGGCAGATTTTTTACACAGAGAGTAGTGGGTGCCTGGAACTCGCTGCCAGGGGAGGTAGTGGAAGCAAATACGATAGTGACTTTTAAGGAGCGTCTTGATTAAAACATGAATAGGATGGGAATAGAGGGATATGGTCCCCGGAGGGGTAGGGGATTTTAGTTCAGACTGGCAGCATGGTCGGTGGAGGCTTGGAGGGCCGAAGGGCCTGTTCCTGTGCTGTAATTTTCTTTGTTCTTTGTTCATGAATCCCACATTGTGGGTTAAGGCTCTTGGACCAGCCAAATGGAGTCTGTTGGACTCAGCACCAAATTCAAATAGCTCTGCTGAGCTCGGATTGCCTGTGTGATTCACACCGTTTCCCTGCTGGCAAAAATTGGATCTGTTGGAAATGGAGACAGGGCTTCCACACGGTGGCACAGTGGTTAGCACTGCTGCCTCACAGCTCCAGGGACCCGGGTTCAATTCTGGCCTCGGGTCACTGTCTGTGTGGCGTTTGCACATTCTCCCGTGTCTGCGTGGGTTTCCTCCGGGTGCTCCAGTTTCCTCCCACACTCCAAAGATGTGCAGGTTAGGTTGATTGGCTGTGCTAAATTGACCCTAGTGGTAGGGGGATTAGCAGGGTAAATGTGTGGGGTTGTGGGAACAGGGCCTGGGTGGGATTGTGGTCGGTGCAGACTCGATGGGCTGAACGGCACTGTAGGGATTCTATGATTCTACCAGGGTCCATCCAGGTCCCACCCACAAATTTAAAGTTCTGTGGAGTCTTTCCGACTCGATAAAGCTCCAGCCCTACGTGTTTCTTTGGCATGATGGTGGTAGGGATTTTGGATTGGTATCCTGGGCCCTCAAATCAGGCTTCATAATGTAAGAGAAAGAATCAAACCAAAGAAGCATTTTTCAGCATCACCTCCTCGGGAATTGAAATGAATAGTCTGACAGTAACCTTGACAAGACAGCAGACCTGCTACTCACTAGCTCATTGGTGTGAGCTTCTCTAACCTCACCACTGGTATCAGGCATGCGTCGAAGAACCTCAATCCTCCCAACGTTGTCAACGACAAAGGCTGAAAAATTAACTACCTTTAAGGGAACAGGGAGACCTCGACCTACCTTGTGCTGAGAGCTCCAACGGAGACTCAAAGGATATGCGGTGCGGAGTCATCAGATTGGTCAGGCTTCGAAAGAGCTGAAAGCAACAAGCAAGAGATGAGTTTTGTGCAGCACATTCCCCGAACATGGAGCGCCTGAGCCCAGTGTTACACTTTCTGAGAATCTGGGTCAACCAATTGACAAATCGTCTTTTTAAGTCTGTGGTCCCCATGGATGTAGAGTAACCCAGTTAAAATAATTATTGCACACAGTCTTGTGGAAGAGTTGCATTCATGGCATAGTGGCACAGTGGTTAGCACTGCTGCCTCACAGCGCCAGGGTTCAATTCCGGCCTCGGATCAGTGTCTATGCGGATTTGCACATTCTCCCCGTATCTGCGTGGGTTTCTGCCGGGTGCTCCGGTTTCCTCCCACACTCCAAAGTTTCAGGGGGATTAGCAGGGTGAATGTGTGGGAATATGGGAATAGGGCCTGGTTGGGGGGGGGGAGGGGGGGGGGATTGTGGTTGATGCGGACTTGATGGGCTGAATGGCCTCCTTCTGCACTGTAGGGATTCTATGATTCACTGACCGACAACCTCTCCACCTCCCGCCCTTGCAACTCCTCCCCCAACAACTGGCTCATAAAGCATCTATACCTCAGTGTAAGTTCACTGCCCTGAATTGCAGCAAATTCCTAAATCCTGCTGAAAAGAGACATGTTGCTGAAGTTTTTCACCTCGCACTCATCAGGACAAACACAAGAATGCCAAATTTCAAACAATCACGGAAATTTATACTACAGGAGCTTGGTGCTGATTGGTAAACCAGGGTCAACCTGCCAACCAATGTGTTGTCATGGAGAAAACAACAGGGAATTATAGGTTCTACAAAGTTATCGAAGAATTTAAAAATGGCTCAAAGCTTGAACATGATCATTTTGTTCCCAGGGAACAAGTTCTGTATGAATTGACATTGCTTCCAGCAGGTATAAATGAGTCAGGTTATGAGTTTGACTGATGATCTTAAACTGCTTGTTGGTGTGGCTGTATCACACTCAGGATTGTTCAACCAGTGCAGCCTCATTGCGGAATCATATCTCACAGCAGACATTTCGCTTTGGTTTTGCAGCTTAGTCGAGTGCGTTCTGTACCCTGCCCATCTACAACAGGGCAACATGTCTCGCTTCTCATCAACGTACAATCCTAAATGTTACTGTGCGAGTGAGTTGCCTCACTGCGGTATATCAGTGCCTTGCTTACTGAGATTTCTACCGGCCGACTGAGACTTTCAGCCCTCTCCTCATCAATGTTTTGCGTGTCAGAGCTGTTGATTACAGATGCAGCAACTTTGTTTAATGGGTTCTGGAATGAATTTGAGGGTGCAGAACCCCCCCCCCCCCCGCCCCCCCCCCCCCGTCGTCCCCCCGTCACCCCCCACCACAACCAACCAGCCATTGAGTCAAATACAATCAATCACACAGCTCCAGGTGGTAGCAATGAATCAAAAAAAACAATCACAGATTTTACCAGAGTGCTGTCATTCACTTTGAAACCTAAGATAAATCAGCATATTTTTGAAATGATGTAAGGCATGGGGAGCAGCAGCAGGGTTTAGCTTTCCCAGTGCAGCAATCATAAAACACTGGTGAGTGGGTTTTAAAAGTAAATAGGATATTGATCTTTACCTGAAGGGGGCTGGAATCTAAAGGGATAAGTAAGGTTACTGTTCCAGAAGGTTCTGGATAGTGGACTGCATTCAGTTTGGAGCGTCCTACCTCTGGGAGGATGTATTGGCCGTGGAGTGTGGTGTAGATTCGCCAAGTTTATACCAGGGCTCAAAGGGTTAAACTATGAGGTCAGCTTGTGTGAACCACTGCCTGGAACGTAGAACATTAAACAGTAATCTAACCGAGGTGCTTAAATGATTAAAGGATTTGACAGGGTGGATAGAGAGAAAAGATTTCCTTAGGTGACAGAATCTAGAATAAGTGGCCTCATATTAAAATTAGAACAAGACTAAAGAGTAAGGTGAGGAAGCTCTCCTTCACATGCAAGGTCGCAGGAATCTCAATCGCCGGCCCTGCAAACGTTGAGGGTCTGTCAATTCAAAATGTCAAAACTCAGCTTGATAGATGTTTGTTGGAGAAGGATATTATGCAGAACCGAGCTGGATAGACTGAGCTTAGCTACAGAGAACTAAATCTCGGAACAGGTCGAGGGGCTGAGTAGCATTTTCCTGTTCCGGAGATAGACAGATCGGAGAGAAAGGGATAAACACAGAGAAATAGGCAGAGAGAGACGAGTCGGCAAAGAAGAAAGAGACAGACACAGAAACAGACAGGCAGACAGACAGGCAGAGAGACAGAAGCAGACAGACAGGCAGAGAGACAGAAGCAGACAGGCAGACAGACAGGCAGAGAGACAAAAGCAGACAGGCAGAGAGACAGAAGCAGACAGGCAGACAGACAGGCAGAGAGACAGAAGCACAGGCAGACAGAAGCAGACAGGCAGAGAGACAGAAGCACACAGGCAGACAGACACTCAGATACATGCAGATATAGAGACAGCTAGAAAAACACAGCTGGATATGTAGAGAGACACGCAGAAAGATAGAGACAGAGATTGCCAGAGGGAGACAGAGTGACAGATGATAACAAGGCAGAGAAATACAAAGAGGGAGAGAGTTGGAGAGAGAAAGATAGCCAGAGGAAGACAGGCACTGAAAAAACAGACTGAGAGAGAGAAACAGAGACAGGCAGTGAAATTGAGACAGAGAGAAAGAGAGAGGGAGAATGGAGTCAGTGTAAAACACAGGAAGGGGAAAGAGAGACATCGAGAGAGAGACATAGAGAGAGAGACAGAGAGAGAGACAGAAAGAGAGTGACAGAGGGAGTGACAGAGGGAGTGACAGAGGGAGTGACAGAGGGAGTGACAGAGGGAGTGACAGAGGGAGTGACAGAGGGAGTGACAGAGGGAGTGACAGAGAGAGAGTGACAGAGAGAGAGTGACAGAGAGAGAGTGACAGAGAGAGAGTGACAGAGAGAGAGCGACAGAGAGAGCGACAGAGAGAGCGGAGTCAGTGTAAAACACAGAGGGGCGGAGAGACAGAGAGAGAAAGAAAGAGAGAGAGAATGGGTTCTGTGTAAAAGAGAGAGAGAAAGAGAGACAGGCCAGAATTTTACAGTCCTGCCTGCCACGGGAATCGGAGCGGGCGAGGGGCACCCCATGAAACCGTCCGTTGACCTCGGGTGGGATTTTACGGTTTTGGGACGAGCGAGGCCATAAAATCTCGCCCAGAGAGACAGTAGACAGAAATAGACATGGATGGAGAGACACAGGTTTAGTGGGAGAGAGAGACACTGACAGAATGTCACACTTGGGCAGGGATAGAGGGGGAAATCTTCCACTTCTGCCAATGGCAGGAATTGAGGCAGGCAGGGGAGCAGAATTTGGTGAGAGGCCACAGGTCATTCTCCCTCGCTCTGGAAAGGAGTTTGGAACCTCGTTTCCCAACTTCCAGGGCAGCTTAAAGGCAGTTTGAGTGTCCCAGGAAGCTACATTGAGAACCATGATTGAATCTCATGAACGTTCAGTGAAAGGCCAACTCCGGAATCTTGCTCCTCCTTCCAAATGAGGCACTCCGCCAGTGGGAATCTAGAATGCCCTGTTTCACCAGTGTGTGAGAGTGGTGAGCAGCTGGTGAGTAGACATCTTCCCGGGCATTGAGGTCAGTGCACATGGATTCCACTTTCCTTTCACACTCAGTGAGAGATCTCAGCTGCCTATTGCATAAGCTGTACCCAGGCTGGGCACAGGCGAGGGGGCGAGACTGAGGCAAGACTGGAGAGGGGTGCGTGGAGTCAGGGAGCAGAGTGGAGCAGTGAATGGCTGTCCGGGTGCCGTTTAAAATAGTGCCCAGACATTGGCGCCTATGAGATAACGCTGGGGTAGGCTACATTCTGCTTGCCCCACCACGAGATCCGCCATGCTGCTCATGGATGCATAATTAGTGAGGTAAAGAGTGCAGGATCTGGTGCGTTCAGCCAGCCCATTCTCCAACAGAAATCACTCTGATATCTGCTTCCATCACCAGCCTCAGCAAGAGAGAAATGAAGCGGTGAGGGAGATCCACAGAGAGTGTAAGACAGTGTGTGTAAGAGAGTCAGAAATAACAAACATTGGAGAATCAGAGGGGCAAAAAACAGAGAACGACCAAAGTCATTGAATTCCTGCAGTGCAAAACGAGGCCATTCAGCCCATCGAGTCTGCACCAAATCTCTGACAGAGTATCTTACCCAGGCCCTCTCCCCCACCCTATCCCTGTAACCCTACACATTTCCCATGGCTAAACCATCTAACCTACACATCTTTGGACACTAAGGGGCAATTTAGCCAATCCACCTAACCAGCACGTCTTTCAGACTGTGGGAGGAAACCGGAGCACCCACAGGAAACCCACGTAGACACGGGGAGAACGTGCAAATTCTGCACAGTCACCCAAGGCTGGAATCAAACCCGGGCCCCTGGCGTTGCGAGGCAGCAGTGCTAACTATTGCGCCACTCTCAAAGTCACAGTGGGGAAGCAGAAAAGACCGAGAGGGTTAGACAGTCAAACAAACCAAGATGATGAGTCGATGGAAGACAAGGTAGAGTGTGTTCACTGAGGGAGATGGGAATCTGATCGTAAATGAAGTGACTGATCAAATCATCTCAATCAACAAAAATAATCCCATCATCTGGAGGATTAAAGTATGGTATTCAAACAATAAAACTGTGTTTCCATTTGCTTCACAAATACATTCACAATTGCACAAATGCCATGTGCCCAAGGCTTGAAGGAAACAATCTAATTTTATCTTCAGGGTGATTGGCCGAATTGGCCGTAACAACTGCTTTTCTCTCAGTTAATTCCAGAAAAACAAATATCAGAGGTTTGGAAAAGGAGTCACGTCCTTAACCTTACTGATGCAGACTTATTGATGGTCTTTTATGATCTTCACAAAGTAGACCACTTTGTCAGTTTATTGAGCATGACTGATCGATGCTGAATAACACATCACACAGTCACAGCAATGGGACAAGCTCAGGCACTCAGCAGACTGCCAGATCAAAGGAGTAGAGGTCGCTGCTTGGAAGATCGCTGTCAGCCTCTGTGTAACACTCCATCACAACGCAACACAAATAGAGGCCATTCCACCCATCAGACCTTGGCCAACTCTCTGAGAAAGCCATCCAATCAATGCCACTCTGTCGCTCATTCCTCACAGCCCCGCATTTCATTTCAGTTTCGAGTCTATATCGAATTCCCTTCCGTCTTCACCAGCCCCTTCAGGCAACACATTCCAGGTACATAACAGCTCTGCATCAAAACAAATTCTTCTATACACCATTTGGAACATGTCATAGAATCATAGAAACCCTACAGTACAGAAAGAGGCCATTCGGCCTATCGAGTCTGCACCAACCACAATCCCACCCAGGCCCTACCCCTACATATTTTACCCACTAATCCCTCTAACCTACACATCTCAGGACACTAAGGGGCAATTTTAGCATAGCCAATCAACCTAACCCGCACATCTTTGGACTGTGGGAGGAAACTGGAGCACCCGGAGGAAACCCACGCAGACACGAGGAGAATGTGCAAACTCCACACAGACAGTGACCCAAGCCGGGAATCGAACCCAGGTCCCTGGAGCTATGAAGCAGCAGTGCTAACCACTGTGCTACCGTGCCGCCCCGTGTCTATCAGATGTGTCCTGAATCTTTTCTGTTCCAGCTTTTGCAGCTCTCATATTGAAATCCCTCTATCCTGAAATCCCTCTGTCCTGGTATAACTCTGGTAAATCTCCACTGCAACCCATCCTTCCTAAAGGACGGTCCCCGAGCTGAGGCCTAACCTGTGTTCAATAAAGATTTGCTATGACAGGCTGGCTCTATGCATCTATTTTTAAAATCACGAAGCCTGTCTGCGTTTAGTCAGCTCTTCTCAATGCGTTCTTCCATCTTCAAAGCTGTATTTATCCAGAGCCGTCTCTCTGTTCCTGCACCCCATTATAAAATTGTAGCATTTAGTTCCCTCCAGTCTCCCTCACACAATCAATCTCATCACACTTCTCTGCATTAAATTTCATCTCATTTCACCGGCCCAGCTATGTCCTGCTGCGATTTGCTCCATCAGCCTCACCACTTACTACACTTCCAAAGTTTGCATCCAGCTCAAGCATTAAAATGACGCCTCCCCACCACCCATTCCCAAATCCCGGTCACTAATGTGTATCAAAAGGAGCAGTGGGCCCAACTCGGACACCACTGTATAGTTCAAGAAACTCTCCTCTTTCTGTCTCTCGGCCAATTTTGTATCCACACTGCTCTTCCTTTAATCCTACAGGCTGCAGTTTTGCTAATAAGTCTATTGTGTAGCACTTTATCAAACATCCTCTGAAAATCCATCAACCACGCCACCCTCATTGGCCATGATAAATTCTCCCTCAGTGTACCCAAACAGGCGACGGAATGTGGCGACTAGAAGATTTTCACAGTAACTTCATTACAGTGTTAAGGTAAGCCTATTTGTGACTAATAATTAAATGTTAACTTCTTCTCTCATCGATTTCCTTCCAAGAACACAATCTAGTTTGTCAAACATGATTTGCCATTAACAAACCTTTGCTGATTGTCACAAGTTGATCCAGGGTTTATTAAGCCGGCTGGCTACAGTTACCGGCTTTATCAGGAGTGTAACATTAACAATCCTCCAGTCCCCTGGCACCAACTCTTATTCGGATTCTCTGCTATTTCCATCCCTGCTTCCCTCAGTAACCTCGGCTGAAACCCCTTCAACAAAGTGTGTGACTTCTCTACTTTTGGTGCGACCAAACTACTCAGTACCACCTGCATTGGTGGAATCCTCTTCTCCAGTGAAGACGGATGAAAAATCCTCATTCAGTACCTCAGACACATCCTTTGTCAACACAAAAGTTTCCATTTGGTCTCTAATCAGTTCCAGTCTTCCCGGGGGCGGCACGGTGGCACAGTGGTTAGCACTGCTGCCTCACAGCGCCAGGGACCCAGGCTTGATTCCCGGCTTGGGTGACTGTCTGTGTGGAGTTTGTACATTCTGCTCATGTCTGCGTGGGTTTCCTCCGGGTGCTCCGGTTTCCTCCCGCACGCCAAAGATGTGCGGGTTAGGTAGATTGGCCATTTTAAATTGACCCTTAGTGTCAGGAGACTAGCTAGAGTAAATATGTGGGGTTATGGGGATAGGGCCTGGGTGGGACCGTGGTCAGTGCAGACTCGATGGGTGAATGTCCTCCTTCTGCACTGTAGGATTCTATGTTATGAGAAACTCCAGTGTTCCCTTTTCTCAGTTAGCCACTGAACTCCTTTCATACACTCTTTTGGCCCTGATTACTTCTTTTTCCTTTTCTCCTCTGAGCTTGTTGCATTCAGCATGATTCTCCAATGCGTTATGAACCTGACATTTGTCCACAGCCTCATGTTTTGCTGTTGTACTTTATCGAAGAACAACCAAGACTTTTCCAAATGCTGTGGCTGACATTAATCCTTTAAGTGGCAACACCAGTCTGTTCATTGGTTGCTTGTTAGACCTTATCTGCACAATTTGGCTGTGACATTTGCTCACACGACTGTGAATATGCTTCAATTATTTAAAAATTAATTTGTGGATTATGGGCGTCGCTGGCTGGACCAGCATTTATTGCCCCTCCCTAATTGCCCCTTGGGAAGGTGGTGGTGAGCTGCCTTCTCAGACCACTGCAATCCAGATTGCAAAGCATTCTGGGGCAATCTGAGACTGTGATTCAAATCCCCCCATAACTTTGCTTTCCCCCTAGCGTGCTCTCTCTATAAGGTCCCACACATCCTGGACATTCTCTCTTCCACCTCCTTCCTT
Organism: Mustelus asterias; assembly: GCF_964213995.1. Taxonomy (NCBI): domain Eukaryota; kingdom Metazoa; phylum Chordata; class Chondrichthyes; order Carcharhiniformes; family Triakidae; genus Mustelus; species Mustelus asterias. Next base: position 42,480,853 of record NC_135813.1, read on the forward strand.
CAGGAAGTCTGAGTACCAACCGACTCAAGAACAGCTTCTTCCCTGCTGCCATCAGATGTTTGAATGGACCTACCTCATATTAAGTTGATCTTTCTCTGCACCCTAGCTATGACTGTAACACTACATTCTGCACCCTCTCCTTTCCTTCTCTCCTATGTACTCTATGAATGGTATGCTTTGTCTGTATAGCGTGCAAGAAATAATTCTTTTCACTGTATCCCAAAGCATGTGTCAATAATAAATCAAATCAAATCCTCTGCATTCCTGACATTCTGGCTCCCTGTGCATTGCTGATTTTCTGCCTTCCACCACTGCGGGTCTTGTCTTCTGCTGCCTAAAGCCCCAAGCTCTGGAATTACTCCCGTAAGCCTCTTCACCCCTCTGCGTGCTTGAAATGGCTCCTCATAAACAAGTCTTTCTTCATCCAAGTTGGTATTTCTCCAGTCACAAATATGGACTGATAATGGCTCCTCTGACATACCACAAGATACCAGACAAAGATGAGTTGTTGTGACACAATGCTTACTAAATTTTACCTTCCTCTAACCCCACACTGACAGCTTAGATATTCAGAATCTGCTGATCCTAACCAAACGTCATCCACCGAGCCAACTCCATCCTCCGATGTTACTTATTTAAAGAGACGCAATTTGAAAGCAGGCAGCAACCTCATATATGGGAATATTTGTGTTACCACGGCGAGGGGAGAGGAGGACGTGGAGAAAGACATGGAAAATATTAAAAAGGAGGATTTAACATAGAGTCAAAGAGGGTAGCTTCTAAGCGGCTATTTGGGGGAAGACCATCGCAGGATTACCATCGCTGAATCCCCACCATCAATATCCTGGGACTCACCATTGACCAGGAACTGAACTGGAACAACCATATTAATCTGCGGCTACAAGACTTGGTCAGAGGCTGGGAATCCTGCAGTGAGTAATTCACCTCCTGACTCCCCAAAGCCTGTCTGCCCTCTACAAAGCACAAGTCATGAGTGTGATGGAACATTCTCCACTTGCCTGGCACCATCCAGAACAAAGCGGCCCACTTGATTGGGACCCGATCCACCACTTTAAACTGATGCACAGTGGCAGCAGTGTGTACCATCTACAAGATACACTGCAAGAACTCATCCAGGCTCCTTCAACAGCGCCTTCCAAACCTGTGACCTCTACCACCTGGAATGACAAGAGCAGCAGATACCTGAGAACACCACACTTGAGGGTTCCCCTCCAAGTCACTCACCATCCTGACTTGGAAATAAATAATCACTACTCCATTGTCTCTAGGTCAAAATCCTGGAATTCCCTTCCTAACAGCACTTTGGGTGTACCTACACCACAACAGTAGTTCAAGAAGGCTCACCACCACATTCTCAAGGGCAATTAAGGATGGGTAACAAATGTTGGCCTAGCCAGCAACCCCAACCTGTAAATTAATTTTAATAAAGAAATGCTGAGGTAAAGAGGTTTTAGGACAGTTCCATTGAGGAGGGCTGCAGTGACTCACATTTTGGTATCTGATGGTATAGCTGAGTTTAAGGAGTCAGAGGGTAGGTTGGACAATATTCAGGCAAAATGGGGAGATTGTGGAAGGCTCTGAACTCAAGGGACAAGGCCTGGCCCCTTTATTTTATTAATCAGTTGCCTGAGAAACACATCAACAACAACTACAACTTGTATTTACATAGCACCTTTAATGGACTAAAATATCCTCAAGGCCCTTGACAGGAGTGTAATCAGATAACATTTGACACCAAACTATAGATGGAGATATTGGCTCAGGAGAACAGAAGCTTGATCAAGGAGTAGGATTTACGGAGCAACTGATAGGAAGGGAGAGAGGCAGAGAATATTCCAATTCACTCCTGACACATTCTACCCTCCATTAGCTTCAACACTGGACATAGGAACAGGAGTAGGCCATTCAGCCCGCTCAAGCCCAGTCCGCCATTTAATGGGATCATGGCTGATCTGTGGTCTAACTTCATGACCTGCCTTTGGCTCATATCCCTTAATACCTTTACTTAACAAAATGTTATCTACCTCAGATTTAAAATGAGCAACTAATCTAGCATCAACTGCCATTTGTGGAAGAGAATTCCAAATCTCTGCCACCTGTGTGTGTGGAAGTGCTTCCTAACATCTCTCCTGAATGGTCTGGCTCTAATTCTTAGCCTATGTCCCCTAGAATGTCTTGAATCTCCAACCAGTGGAAATAGTTTATCTGAATCTATCCTGTCTTTTCCTGTTAGTATCTTGAAGACTTCGATCTGGTCACCCCTTAACCTTCTAAATTCTAATGAGAACAGGTCTAAATTGTATTACCACTCCTCAGAATTTAAACCCTGAAGTCCAGATATCATTCTTGTAAACCTACTCTGCACTCCCTCCAAGGCAAGTAGATGCTTCCTGAGGTGTCCTGCCCAAATCTACTCACAGTGACTCCAAGTGGGCTCCAACCAGGGTTTTGTTTAACTGCAGTATAACTTCAGTGTCCTTATGCTCCAGTCCTCTAGATATAGCAGCACGGTGGTACAGTGGTTAGTATTACTGCCTCATAACGCCAGGGACCCGGGTTCAATTCCGGCCTCGGTCACTGTCTGTGTGGAGTTTGCACATTCTCCCCTTGTCTGCATGGGTTTCCTCCTGCTGCTCCGGTTTCCTCCCACAGTCCAAAGATGTGTGGGTTAGGTTGATTGGCCATGCTATATTGACCCTAGTGTCAGGGGGATTAGCAGGGTAAATGTCAGGGGATACGGAGATTGGGCCTGGGTGGGATTGTGGTTGGCACAGACTCTAAGGGCCAAATGGTCTCCTTCTGTACTGTAGGGATTCTATGATTCTATAAAGGCTAGCATTCCATTAGCCTTCTTGATTATTTTCTGTCCGGTTTGTGGCATTTTAAAGATCTTTGCACCTGAACCCCCAAGTCTCTTTAGACATCCACTGTATTTAACTTCATACCATCTAAAAAATACTCTGATTGATCCTTTTTTGGTCCAAAATGGATAAGCTTGCTTACATTGAAATCCATCTGCCACAGTTTTGTCCATTCACCAGTTTATCAATATCTCTTTGTAATTTATGCTATAATCTACACGGTCCACAATGCTGCCTAACTTTGTGTCATCAGCAAATTTAGAAATATGACTTTCTATGCCATTAAGTAAAGTTTATTTATTAGTCACAAGTAAGGCTTACACTGCAATGAAGTTACTGTAAAATTCCCCGAGTCCCCACACTCCGGCGCCTGTTCGGATCAATGCACCTAACCAGCACATCTTTCATTCTGTGGGAGTAAACTGGAGCACCCGGAGGAAACCCATGCAGACTCGGAAAGAACGTGCAGACTCCGCACAGACAGTGACCCAAGCTGGGAATTGAACCCGGGACCCTGGCGCTGTGAGGCAGCAGTGATAACCACTGTGCCACCGTGCCGCCCACATTATCCATGTGGACAATAAATAATGTGAACAATTGAGGTCCCAACACCGATCCCTGTGGGACACCACTACTCACGTCCCACCAAGCAGAGAACCTAGCCATTGTCCCTACTTTCTGCAACACAACTAATTTTCCAGCCATGTCAGTAACTTGCCCTCAATTCCGTGTGTCCTACCTTAATTAACAGTCTCTTATGTGGGACTTTATCAAAGGCCTTCTGGAAATCCATATAATCAACATTCCTAGACATTCCTCTATCCACTATCTTAGTCACCTCTTAAAAATAATTCAATGAAGTTTGTCAGGCGTGACCTACTTGTCATAATTCCATGCTGGCTCTCCTTGATTTACTGAACAAGGTTGAGGTGTTTAATGATTCTATCTTTGATTTTAGACTCCAACAATTTCCCCACCACAGATATTAGGCTAATTGGTCTGTAATTCCCTCATTTTCTTCTTTCACCCTTCTTAAAAATCGGAATAACAGGAGCAATTTTCCAATCTAGAGGGATGACTCCTGAATTTAGGGAACTCTTAAGGATTGTAGTTAGGGCATCTACAACGTGCTTCCCCCATTTCTTTAACACCCTTGGATGGAAACCATCAAGTCCTGGGGATTTGTCACTTTTTAGTTTCATTAATTTCCTCATTATCGATGTTATCCTGACATTAATTTTATTTAGACCCTGTCCCCAATCCACTATTAATTTCCTCGGGACTTCCGGCAAGCTATTTCTTTTCCTGCTGTAAATGCTGAGGCAAAGTAATTATTCAAAGTGTCTGCCATTTAGAACATAGAACATTACAGCGCAGTACAGGCCCTTCGGCCCTCGATGTTGCGCCGACCAGTAGAACCAATCTAAAGCCCCTCTAATCTACATTATTCCAATATCATCCATATGTTTATCCAATAACCGTTTGAATGCTCTTAATGTTGATGAGTCCACTACTGCTGCAGGCAGGGCATTCCACGCCCTTACTACTCTCTGAGTGAAGAACCTACCTCTAACATCTGTCCTATATCTCTCACCCCTCAATTTAAAGCTATGTCCCCTCGTGCTAGCCATCACCATCCGAGGAAAAAGGCTCTCACTACAGTCCCCACAGTCGCTGACAATATTCCCACTGTCAGTCTTTAGTGGCCCAACATTGCTCCTGACCCCCTCTTTCCCTTTCTGTAACTATAACATTTCTTCTTATTGATTTTCGTCTTCCTCGCAAGTTTCCTTTCATAATCCTTCTTAGAAACATAGAAAATAGGTGCAGGAGGAGGCCATTCGGCCCTGCGAGCCTGCACCACCATTCAATATGATCATGGTTGATCATGCACTTTCAGTATCTCTCCATACCCCTTGATCCCTTCAGCCACAAGGGTCACGTCCAGCTCCCTCTTAAACATATCTAATGAATTGGCCCCAACAGCTTCTGTGGTAGAGAATTCCACAGGTTCACAACTGAGTGAAGAAGTTCTTCCTCATCTCAGTCCTGAATGGCTTACTCTTTATTCTTAATAGCTTGTATAAGCTGCTTTGAGGTCCTTTGCCGGTCTTTGTATCTTTCCTATTTGGCAGGATCTGTGCTTTTTTTTGCATTTTTGTAAGCCCCTTCTTTTAATTTAATGCTGTCCCTTATCTTGAGTTGTCTGGGGCTGTTTTTTCCATGAAGTGGAGCTTTCCCTTCTCATGGGTGTAACTTGGTTCAGTATTGAGTTAAATGTTTCTTCCTCCACTCTTCTTCAGTTGTTTTACCCACGAGCAGATTTTCCCAGTTTACTGCGGCCAGTCTCAGTCTCATCCTGTTAAAGTCGGCCTTACTTAAATCTAAACTTCAAGTAACTTGCGATCATCCAAAACTCTGCTGTCGGTGTCTTACCCTGCACCAAGTCCTATTCACTGCTGCGGGCACTGACCGACACTGGCCCCTGATCAAGCTATGTCTTGATTTGAAATCTCTCATCCTTGTTTTCCAATCGGTCCATGGTCTCGCTCCCTCCCTACCTTTGTAATCTCCTCCAAACCCACAAGCCTCCAAGATGTATGCACTGCTCTAATTCTGCCACCTTCCGCACCCCCAATTTTAACCATTCCGCCGCCATTGGTGGCTACACCTTCAGCTGCCCAGACTCTAACTCTGGAACACCTTCCCTATTCCTCTCTGCCTCGCTATCACACTTTCCTACTTTGAGACACTCCACAAAATCAAGTTCTTCCAGATAGTTCACGTGGCTTGGTGTCACACCTTTTTTATAATACTCCTGTGAAGAACCTTGGGATGTTCAATAATATTAAAGGTGCTATATAAATTGTTCATGTTGTTGTTGAGAGGTTTAGAGAGGGAGTTTAGGGAGGGGGTGGTATGGTTGGCACAGTGGTTAGCACTGCTGCCTCACAACGCAGGAACCCGAGTTCACTTTCCGGCTTGGGTCACTGTCTGTGTGGAGTCTGCACATTCTCCCCGTGTTTACATGGGTTTCCTCTGGGTGCTCTGGTTTCATCCCACAGTCTGAAAGACGTGCTGGTCAGGTGCATTGACTCAAACAGGCGCCGGAATGTGGCGACTAGGGGAAGTTCATAGTAACTTCATTGCAGTGTTAATGTAAGCCTACTTGTAACTAATAAATAAACTTCTAAAAACTTGCAAAAAATAATCCAGAACCTTAAACCCAGGCAGTCATTCTGACCAGGGCTAAAAATCAGATATGAACAAGGGGCCAAAATTACAGAAGCAAAAACATCTGGCAGAGTTGGAGGAGTGAATCATAGAATAGAATCATAGAATCCCTACAGTACAGAAGGAGGCCATTTGGCCCATCAAACCTGCAGCAACAACAATCCCACCCAGGCCCTATCCCTGCAACGCTACATATTTACCCTGCTAATCCCCCTGACACTAAAGGGCAATTTAGTAAAGCCAATTCACTTAATCCGCACATCTTCGGAGTGTGGGAGGAAACCGGAGAACCCGTATGAAACCCACACAGACACGGGGAGAATGTGCAAACTCCACGTAGTCACCCAAAGCCGGAATCGAACCTGGGTCCCTGGCACTGTGAGGCAGCACTGCTAACCACCGTGCCGCCCTGACCTCAGGTCAGGCTGCATGTAGCCGAATGTTCTGCTCTCGATACGCAGAGACACTCAGGGGTACGGCAGTGCCCTTGGGCCACCCCCCGGCTAAAAACACACAAACTCGTCAAAGTTTGAAAAAGGAACGTGGGGCTGTTCTGGTTTGTGTAGCCAAGCAGAGCCTTCACCCCTGACCAATCGGGGAGCTTCAGATCCATTCTCCTCAGGGAAAGATCCATTCAATTACTCCGTGTCTATTTGGGAGTTATCAGGTTGAAGACTGTCAGCCGTACAGAATGGAATACTCACTGGGTCTGTGATGAGAGAGATTTTTGGCATTCCATAAAAATCACCTTCCTAAAAAACAGATCCCTTGTGACTCCATCATTTTCTTGTGCTGAATGTTCCTTACAAGGTGCAGTAAGGGAGGGAACCTGGATGTCGGGTCGGGCAAGTTCTTGGGTATGGGTGCAGAGAGATGTGGAGGAAGACAGCCCCACCTGGAGAGACAGGATCCCCCCCCCCACCACCCCCCACCTCCCCGCCCCCGACCACACCCCCGCCAGCCTGTTTGCAATGAAGATGCTGCCATTTACCTTTTCTCCATTGGGATTCCCCAGGACGTAGCAGCCCATTACGTGGATGACATTTGGCTCTGTGTTGATCTTACTCATCATTCTGCTCAGTCGCTTCCAAAACCTGCATGAAATGTGAATGTAAAACTGTTACCCCAGCCATTTTTGCCGCTGTCAGTGAACTGGAATCCCAACGCCCCTGGCTCCAAATGAGGTTCCTCCCAGTCCCAACGTACCCTCGCTCCCGATTGGCTCGACTACTCGCGTGGCCTTTCCATAATGTCCGGCTCGATCATCCCTATTTTATTCTTTTTTAAAATTCATTAGTGGGGCATGGGCGTCACTGGCTGGCCAGCATTTATTGCCCATCCCTAATTGCCCGAGGGCAGTTGAGAGTCAACCACACCGCTGTGGCTCTGGAGTCACATGTAGGCCAGACCAGGTAAGGACGGCAGATTTCCTTCCCTAAAGGACATTCATGAACCAGTTTTTCTGACAATCGACAATGGTTTCATGGTCATCAGTAGATTCTTAATTCCAGATATTTTTTATTGAATTCAAATTCTACCATCTGCCGTGGCGGGATTCGAATCCAGGTCCCCAGAACATTAGCTGACTTTCTGGATTAATAGTCTGGCGATAATACCACGAGGCCATTGGCTGTCCCAATAGCATACACATCCAGCTGGCAGTGCCTGTTGTCTTTGTCACATCAGCACGTTAGCTGGGTTGTGTATTTCACCCCGAGTGTGGAGTTTTACTTTAAAAAATTTCTAATACAATCATACAGTTTCAAATCCCTGTAAAAGTCCCTTTTGATGTAATCATTAAATCCCTTTAAAGGTCCCTTAATAAACCGTACTCACTATTTCCCTAATAAATTGTAATAAACCATATTCATTATTCTCCTCTTACACTCAGTGAGTGGTAATGATCTGAAACTTGCTGCCCATGAGAGAAGCAGAGACAACCAGTGATTCCAAATGGAAATTGGATGGATGCTTAATGAAACAAACCTGCAGAGCTAGAGCTAGACATCAAGCAGAGGAGTGGGACTGGATGGATTGCTCTGAAGGAGCTGACATGGGCTCGATGGGCCAAATCACCTCCTCAGGACTGTAACCCTAAAAGCAACACTGCTCTAAACTTGGGCCTTGCAATGATAGTCTTGGCCAAGCCAAAGCCTAACAGCATATGAATTGTGATTGGCTTACATGATCAGGTCCTCCTCTTTCTCCACTTTTGCAAAGGTAGCGACCTTGTTTTTCAGCAGATACAAATGGCCAGGTCCCCCCTACAATCAAAACACAGGAGTCATCAATACAGAACGGACACGGCAATATCACACCAAAGCAGCACAACATGGCAATATCACACCAATGCAGCACAACATGGCAATATCACACCAAGATGTGGAGATGCCGGCGTTGGACTGGGGTAAACACAGGAGTCTAATAACACCAGGTTAAAGTCCAACAGGTTTATTTGGTAGCAAACACCACTAGCTTTCGGAGCGCTGCTCCTTCGTCAGGTGAGTGGGAGATCTGCTCATAAACAGCAAACAGGGCATATAAAGACACAAACTCAATTTACAGAATAATGAATAATGATTTACAGCTAATCAAGTCTTAAAGGTACAGACAATGTGAGGGGAGAGAGCATTAAGCACAGGTTAAAGAGATGTGTATTGTCTCCAGACAGGACAGCCAGTGAGACTTTGCAAGTCCAGGCAAGTTGTGGGGGTTACAGATAGTGTGACATGAACCCAAGATCCCAGTTGAGGCCGTCCTCATGTGTGCGGAACCTGGCTATCAGTCTCTGCTCAGCAACTTTGCGCTGTCGTGTGTCGTGAAGGCCACCTTGGAGAACGCTTACCCGAATATCAGAGGCCGAATGCCCATGACCGCTGAAGTGCTCCCCAACAGGAAGAGAACAGTCTTGCCTGGTGATGGGTGAGGTCCTTAAAATGATTACTATTACTAAAGAGGTAGTGCTTGGTAGGCTAATGGGACTAAAGGTAGACAAGTCCCCGGGCCCGGATGGAATGCATCCCAGGGTACTGAAAGAAATGGCAGAAGTAATAGCAGATGTGTTGGTTGTAATTTATCAAAATTCGCTAGACTCTGGGGAAGTGTCGGCTGATTGGAAAACAGCTAATGTGACGCCACTGTTTAAAAAAGGAGGTAGACAAAAGGCGGGTAACTACAGGCCGGTTAGCTTAACGTCCGTAGTTGGGAAATTGCTGGAATCCATCGTTAAAGAAGAAATAGCAGGACACCTGGAAAAAAATGTTTCGATCAAGCAGACGCAGCATGGATTCATGAAGGGAAAGTCGTGTTTGACGAATTTACTGGATTTTTATGAAGATGTAACGAATGCGGTTGACAGAGGGGAACCGGTGGATGTGGTGTTTTTAGATTTCCAGAAGGCATTTGATAAGGTGCCTCACAAAAGATTGCTGCAGAAGATTAAGGTACATGGAGTTGGGGGTAAAGTGTTAGCGTGGATTGAGGATTGGCTATCTAACAGGAAGCAGAGAGTTGGAATAAATGGGTGCTTTTCTGGTTGGCAGTTGGTGACTAGTGGCGTGCCACAGGGATCGGTTCTGGGGCCTCAACTGTTTACCATATACATAGACGATCTGGACAAGAGGACCGAGTATAGGGTAACAAAGTTTGCGGATGACGCAAAGATGAGTGGGAAAGCAAATTGCGTGGAGGATGTGGAAAGTCTGCAGAGAGATTTGGATAGGCTAAGTGAGTGGGCGAGGATCTGGCAGATGGAGTATAACGTTGACAAGTGTGAGGTTATCCACTTTGGAAGGAATAATAGTAAAATGGACTATTATTTAAATGGTGAAATATTACAACATGCTACTGTGCAGAGGGACCTGGGGATCCTTGTGCATGAATCACAAAAACTCAGTTTGCAGGTGCAGCAGGTGATCAAGAAGGCAAATGGAATGTTGGCCTTTATCGTGAAGGGGATGGCGTATAAAAGCAGGGAGGTCTTGCTGCAATTGTACAAGGTACTGGTGAGGCCGCAACTAGAGTACTGTGTGCAATTTTGGTCCCCTTATTTGCGGAAGGATGTATTGGCCTTGGAGGGAGTACAGAGAAGGTTCACCAGGTTGATTCCAGAGATGAGGGGGTTAGCTTATGAGGAGAGATTGAGTAGATTGGGCCTGTACTCGTTGGCGTTTAGAAGGCTGAGGGGAGATCTTATAGAGACATGCAAGATAATGAAGGGGCTAGACAGGGTAGAGGCAGAGAGATTCTTTCCACTTAGAAAGGAAACAAGAACTAGAGGACACAGCCTCAAAATAAGGGGGAGTCAGTTTAGGACAGAGTTGAGGAGGAACTTCTTCTCTCAGAGGGTAGTGAATCTCTGGAATTCTCTGCCCATTGAAGCGGTGGAGGCTACCTCGTTAAATATGTTTAAGTCACAGGTAGATAGATTTCTGATCAATAAGGGAATTAAGGGTTATGGGGAGCAGGCGGGTAAGTGGAACTAAACCACTATCAGATCAGCCATGATCTTATTGAATGGTGGGGCAGGCTCGAGGGGCTAGATGGCCTACTCCTGCTCCTATTTCTTATGTTCTTAGAGTCGCTGAGCAGAGACTGATAGCCAGGTTCCGCACACGAGGACGGCCTCAACCGGGATATTGGGTTCATGTCACACTATCTGTAACTCCCACAACTTGCCTGGACTTGCAAAGTCTCACTGGCTGTCCTGTCTGGAGACAATACACATCTCTTTAACCTGTGCTTAATGCTCTCTCCACTCACATTGTCTGTACCTTTAAGACTTGATTACCTGTAAAGACTCGCATTCCAACCATTATTCATTATTCTGTAAATTGAGTTTGTGTCTTTATATGCCCGTTTGCTGTTTATGAGCAGATCTCCCACTCACCTGACGAAGGAGCAGCGCTCCGAAAGCTAGTGGCATTTGCTACCAAATAAACCTGTTGGACTTTAACCTGGTGTTGTTAGACTCCTTACAGTATCACACCAACACAGCACAGACATGGTAACATCACATCAATACAGTACAGATATGGCAATATCACACCAATACAGCACAGACATGACAATATCACATCAACACAGCACAGACATGGCAATATCACACCAACACAGCACAGACATGGCAATATCACACCAACACAGCACAGACACGGCAATATCACACCAGCACAGCACAGACATGGTAATATCACACCAACACAGCACAGACATGGCAATATCACACCAACACAGCACAGACATGGCAATATCACACCAACACAGCACAGACATGGTAATATCACACTAACGCCACCCTGACAACACTGACACAAGAAATTGTGGCAAGAAGGCAATTTCCCAGGATACATTTAGCTCAATATTTGGGAGTCTCCATTTTGGTTGTTCTTGGTTGGGGGGTGTGGGTGATTTGAAGGGGTAGAATGCAGGGTAAATACCCTATGCCAAAACACTGAGCTCCGAGACACAACTAATATCAGGCCCAGACCTGTTCATCTTGGATGAACTCAGGCATGGTGGTACAAGCCCCAGGTGAAGAGTGACGTTAGGGATTGAATGAGACGATGCGGGTCAGGTGTGAGGGCTGAAGGTCGGGACTGCAGATTGGGTCCAGGAGTCTTGAACTGCAGAACCTCAGACGGAGCTGCCTGTGGACCTTCCAGGCAGATCCATTTTAGCCTTCAGCGAACAGCATTGGGACTGTTCGTGAAGCCATGAAAGCATCAAATGTGCAGTGACCGAGCACAGGTCTGTCCCCTGTCTAATCACACCCAGGGCCCAAGTGGTTGATGGGGAATCATCCGATTATATGTTTAAAGTTTATTTATTATTGTCACAAGTAGGTTTACATTAACATTGCAATGAAGTTACTGTAAAAATCTCCTAGCCGCCACATTCCGGCGCCTGTTCGGGTACACTGAGGGAGAATGTAGCATGGCCAATGCACCTAACCAACACGTCTTTCGGACTGTGGGAGGAAACTAGGGCACCCGGAGGAAACCCAAGCAGACACGGGGAGAATGTGCAAACTCCACACAGACAGTGACCCAAGCCGGGAATCAAACCCGGGTTCCTGGCGCTGTGGGGCAGCATTAACCACTGTGCCTCCCATATGAGGACAAGAAAGCAGGAATTTTGCTGAACTCTTATTCAACTCGTTAATAACTGAAGGGTCTTGTCTGACCACCCCACCCAGTATGGCCCTCGGACCTGAGACAGACCAAGTTGTGGTCGAGTGAGCACAGGCAGTGTCAGCGATTGCTAGCAAGGGATCACCTTCACGCTTGTTAGGGTAGCGATCAGAAACCCCCAAGGTATGTTATGAAGCCAGACTAGACTCCAACAGATTTTCTATTTTGGCCTTAGGGTGAATATAAGATGTTTCACTCCAGTGTGATTCTATTGACCCACTGGGAAGCTTTTAGCAAAACAAACTTTATTTTAACAATACAATTTAACTATAACCAATGAACTAACTTAACTTTTACAAATTAAAATACTTAAACATGACGAGATACATTCTTAACTGCCACTCTGAAACCCCAGGGTAAAACTCAAATAAACAAAAATGCATTTGCTCAGATTACCATAGAATCAACGACACGGAGGCAAGCCCTTTGGCCCAAACTGGTCCATGCCGACCAAAATGCCTATCCGCCTGGTGCAGACAAATTGGCACCGTGTAAAACAGTGCTGAATTCCAAACATACCCCTCACAAGATACATGATATGAATACATTTCTTAAAGGCCCAGTATCATCACACACTCACCTGACAAAAAATCAACAGCTTCCAGATCTTGCAGCCCCTCCGATAGGCAGTCAGCTTTTTCTCAATCTCCTCTGCAGAGACACAGACCAGTCAGGTTATATTCCACACACTTTGCCAAAAAAACAGTACAAGCAACTACACCTCAACAAGATCGAATCACCCATTTGCATCACAGTATCACAGGGGAGATCCCATCACTGTGACACAAAAAGACCTGCTGACATTGTCACTGTCTTCTGGCAGGGTCAGGGTCACTCTTATGGCCATTAACCTGGAGGCAGATTAAGGCAGGCTCTCGAACCAACCACACTGTCAACAGCACAAAGTTCCAGTCGCAATGACAACTTCCAACAACCAAAGCTACAAGGGCTAGATTCTAAAAGGTAGAAAATAGGAGTAGGAGGAGATCATTCGGCCTTCGAGCCTGCTCCGCCATTCATTATGATCATGGCTGATTATCCAACTCAATAGCCTGATCTGGTCTTCCCCTCCATATCCTTTGATCCTCTTCACCTCAAGTGCCGGGGGAAAACTATCCTCTTGGATCTATCCTGTCAAAATCTCTCAGAGTCTCATACCTTTCAACAAGATCAACCCTCATTCCTACAGAAATCTTGAGATTGTAGACTCGATACAGCTCTCTTAGTTCAGGAATCGTTTCCCCACCAGGGATCCTCCAACACATTACACAACAATATTAATCCTGGGTGAAGCTGTGATATTGATTGGATTTGAGAGACCGTGGAATTAGGGGCAATGTTGGCAACCCGGTGGGGGGGGGGGGGGGGGGGGGGGGGGGGGGTGGACACGACATGTGACCCATCAGGCTTCTGAGCGCAGCCCACAATACAGTCAGTTGACCGTTGCCCACGTGTAGGGTTGCCGCATTCCACTAGAATCCCTACAGTATAGAGGGAGGCCATTCGGCTCATCGACTCTGTACCATATACAATCCCACCCAGGGCCTATTCCTGTAACCCCACACATTTACCTTGCTAATCTCCCTGATGCTAAGGGGCAATTTAGCATGGCCAATACACCTAACCCACACATCTTTGGAGTGCGGAAGGAAACGGGAGCACCCGGAGGAAACCCACGCAGACACGGGGAGAAGGTGTAGACTCCACACAGACAGTGACCCAAGCCGGGAATCGAACCCGGGTCCCTGGCGCTATGAGGCAGCAGTGCTAACCACTAGTTTCCGTCAAATAGATCTTTCCTTACCGCTGTGACTGAAGTGATAAGCAATTAAAGCAAGGGCAAGTGGTGAGGCGCGTGCTGATTACAAACAACATTGACTCTGAGAGCCCTCTGCATCCAATCAAACCGTAAATATTTCTTTTGTTTTTGAATCTGATGACTTTTCTATTAATATATAAATGATGATACATTCTCTATAATTCATTATGAAATTTCAGCATGCATTAAATAGATTTAATCTTATTCACGGGGTCACGGTTGGTGAACAAGCCCAATTTAAAATCTTGCGGCCCATTGAGATGAGGGGGGGCCACTCATGCGGCCCACTCCCTAGTCTGGGTTGCCAGTCACTGGCTTAGGGGCAGATTACTGGACCAGGCGTGACTGGGGGTAGTAATCACAATGTGAAGGTGGTGATTATTCTACAGCAAGTCACAGCCTGTGAGCAAACTCTTGCAGTTTCCCCGATAGTCCAAGAGCAGTTTATTTGATGGTAAAGTTCTCTCTGGTGCCAGGGGATCCTGATCAGAGTGTGGGAAGCAGTCCCTTGAGAGGATAAATGATTGACCACAGCAATAATCATAATTTTGCAGTTAACGTTTTCCTTTAACAGACCCCACAACAAAATGAATCAAAGAGCGAGTGCAAACACTGTCAAAAAAATAAAGTTCTGCATTTATAAACCATCTTTCATAATATCTCAAAGACTTCACAGTTAATTAGTCATTTTTGCAATGTAGGAAACACAGCAGCCAATCTGCACACAGTCAGACCTGACAAATAACACTGCTATAATGATCCGATCATTTGTTTTACTGCTGCAGGTTGAGAGATAAATATTTGCCAGAACCTGGGGAGAAATCCCTCGCCCCTCTTCAAAATGGTGCCATTGAATCTTTTACTCCATCTGAGGGGAGAGGCAGGGCCTTGGGTTAGTGCCTCATCTGAAAGACGGCACCTCCAACAGTGCAGCACTCCATCAGTAACATTTCCCACCATCAGTGTGCAGGGAGAGCCACACAGCAACCCGAAAGGTGGTATGTCTCCAGGCGGGGTACAACTTGAACCCGCACCTTTCGCAATCAAGGGCAAGAGGGTTACCACTGGACTAAGGCCCACACCTTAAGCCAGTGTTTTGGAACAATCCCTTCCGATTTGCAATTTACAAGTGACTCAGTAGCAGGAGACGTTGACTGAGTGACAACATTGTCACCTGTGAGTTAAAACATCATGGATTCAAGGTTCGACTATGAAATCTGTGCTGACACCCCAGTGCAGTACCGAAGGAGTGCTGCACTGTTGGAGCTTCTGCCCTCAAGGTAAGATGGTAAACTGACTTTGTGGGCTGAAGGGCCTGTTCCTGTGCTGTACTGTTCTTTGGAAACTGAAGCAAAGATAGAAAATGTTGGAAAATCTCAGCATCTTTGGAGAGAGGACAGAGCCAACTTTTCGAGTCTGGATCATTCTTTGGCATCTGCAGTCATTTGTTTTTTTTATGGTAAACTAGGGCTGTGGTTTCCTGTGGAGGTCAGATGCAAAAAAGTTTGTGGCACTTAGTTTGAACAGCACAAACTTCTCTCAAAGTTCTGACGAACATTTGTCCCTCAATCAGCAAATCCAAACACAGCGGGACGGTGGCACAGTGGTTAGCACTGCTACCTCACAGCACCAGGGATCCAGGTTCAATTCCGGCCTCAGGTCACTACCTGTGCGGGGTCTGCGTGGGTTTCCTCCGGGTGCTCCGGTTTCCTCCCACACTACAAAGATGTGCGGGTTAGGTTGATTGGCCATGCTAAGTTTGCCCCCGAGTGTCAGGGGGATTAGCAGGGTAAATATGTGGGGTTATGGGGATAGGGCCTGGGTGGGATTGTGATTGGTGCAGACTCGATGGGCCAAATGGTCTCCTTCTGCACTGTAGGGATTCTATTCTATGACAGCCGATTTATCTCAATGATGTTTGTGTGAGTTTACAGCGAGGAAGTGGCTGACACATCTGCCCACAACACAACGGGGGAGACACCTCCAAAGCAATTCATTGGCCGTGAACAGTTTGGGGTGTGAAAGATGCCATTTAATTAAATGCCAAGTGCAAGCTTTTTCCTCCATTATCCAAAATCAACATACAAGGAATCAAGATTCTGCAAATGCTGTGATAATTGCCATTTAAAATGATTACATTAAAATCCTGGCCATGGAGCAGCTCAGTATGACCTTTTGGCAGTAAGGAGTATACACTCAAAATAAGGCTCTGGAGAATGACAGGCCTTAGGGTCAACACTCCTTTGTCCAAGCTGTCATCCATTTTGGAAGATGGCCTGGAAATCACCTAAGGAAGCAGTCATTGACCATTCACTCTGACTCTGTTCTGTTAATGAGGTTGTGCATTTATATAACGCCTTTCACTACCACAGGTAATTCCCAAGTGCTTTACAACCAATTAAGTACCCTTGAACTGCAGTCATGGTCTGAATGTAGTGAACATGGTGGGCAATATGTGTACAGCAAGATCCCATAAACGGCACTGAGATGGAAGATCAGATAATCTGTTTTTGCAATGTTGGCTAAGGGATAAATATAAGCCAGGGTACCGGGGAAATTCCCTTCCTCCCCCATTTCAAAATAATGCCACAGAATCTTTTACACACACCCAAAAATATAGACAGAGTCTCAACATCTGAAAGATAGCACTTCTGACAGTGCAGGACGCCCTCAGTAGTGTGACAGGAGTGCTAGTCTAAATTCTGGCCTCAATTCACTGGAGGGGACTTGAACTCGCGACCCTTTGGTTCAGAGGTGACACTCTCACCTCTGAACCACAGCCGAAGCTCAACTCTTTTGGTGACCCCTTAGAGGGTAGAATTCTCTCCTGGTTTAGTTTAGGATCTGGAACTTAAGGCTAACGGTGTAATTTTTGAACAGTGCTTTATCATTCCGACCACCATGTGACAGCAACAGCCAGTGAAACCCATTGAAATCCACTCACCCAAGATGTCATCGAAGGTGGCATGCTCATGGTCCTGTAGGAGAAATGAGAGCCTGTGTTAACCCTTTAAATGTTCAGTTCTTTCGAGTGACCCCTCAACCCATTTGATTTGAATTTTAACTTGTCTGTAGGTGTGGTGAACCATTGTTGGTTCCCACCAGGTAGTGCTGAGCCATGGTCTGGCCAGTACTATGAGTCTGTAGATATGTTACTGTTGGGGTTAGGGTTGGGCTGTTCTACCTGTTAATATAGTCGTTAGGGTACACCCCAGTCGGCTCCGCCTCCTGGGAGAGGTATAAAGGTCACTGCTCTGCCTGGTGACCCTTTAGTCTGGGATTGTATACTGTATATAGTAGCTCTGTTATTGTTGGCAATAAAAGCCTTTATTTCCCGAGTACATCCAGCCTCCCGTGTGTTATATCACGCATCAGTAGGCAAGACCCAAAAGCGTGAGATGTCAAATTAAAGCTCAGAACTCTCTTGTATTTCAACCCTCTAGCTATGAAGTGAACAACAGAAAAGAAACATGTTCTGGAAGATGGGCGTGCAGTGGATTTGGGGACTGGCCTTTCACCTCTGCGATAATGGTTCAAATCCAGCCCTGACCAATTCAATTCTGCACGAGCACCACC
This sequence comes from Mustelus asterias, assembly GCF_964213995.1. Taxonomy (NCBI): domain Eukaryota; kingdom Metazoa; phylum Chordata; class Chondrichthyes; order Carcharhiniformes; family Triakidae; genus Mustelus; species Mustelus asterias. Next base: position 42,498,555 of record NC_135813.1, read on the forward strand.
AAAGTGATTTGGACATTTTCCAATCACTTCTTACTGCCATCTCAATTTGTTCCCGGGATGCAGAGTGTATTTATTGTCCATCCCCAGTTACCCCTGTAGGTACTAAGAGTCAAAATGTGGAGATGCCGGCCTTGGACTGGGGTAAACACAGTAAGAGTTTTAACAACACCAGGTTAAATTCCAACAGGTTTATTTGGTAGCAAATGCCATTAGCTTTCGGAGTGCTGCTCCTTCGTCAGATGGAGTGGAGGTGGGGGGGGGGGGCTGCGGGGGAGATGATGGGGAGGTGGGGGGGAGGTGGAGGAGGGGAGGTGGGGGGGAGGTGGAGAAGGAGGTGGGGTGGAGGTGGGGGGAGGTGTGGGGGAGGTATGGGGGGAGGTGTGGGGGGAGGTGGGGGGAGGGGAGGGTGGAGGTGGGGGGAGGGTGGAGGTGGGGGGAGGGTGGAGGTGGGAGGAGGGGAGGGTGGAGGTGGGGGGGAGGGGAGGGTGGGGGGAGGGAGGTGGTGTTGGGGAGAGGGGGGTGGAGCTGGGGGGAGGGGGGTAGAGGTGGGGGGGAGGGGGTGGAGCTGTGGGGAGGGGCGCTTGGGGGGAGGGGAGGTGGGGGGAGGTGGGTGGGTGGGGTGTGGGGGTCGATGGAGGGGGTGGGGGTGGGGTGACCCTTACAACAACCTTACCCGGTTGTGGGTAAATTTCCAAAAGGGATATTGACCATGACCTTAAGACCTTTATGAAGTATTTGTGTGAGCATTTGAAATAACATTACATTCAAGGATATGGTACAAGTGCTGGGATTAGTGTGACTTTAGTGGTAGATATTGCCAGTACAGATTCGATGGGCTGAAGGGCCTTTTCTGCGCTGTATGAATCTATGGGCAGGATTTTCCAGCCTCGCTCGTCCCAAAACCGTAAAATTCCACCCGAGGTCAACAGACCTTTCCATTGTCCAGCCCGTCACTCGCTCCGATTCCCATGATGAACGGGGTGGTAGAATCCTGGCCTGTGACAGCGGGACGAGGCTTTTAACTGGCCAGTAATTGGGGTCACGAGAGTTGGTGGGAGTGGGCAGATGATGGGCAAGGTGCTGCTGCAATGTTACATGACACTCCTGCCTGCCTTCTGGCCACGGGAGGCCAAAGAATTCAGCCCCACATGCAGAGTGCACCCCATGAATGGGGCAATCTCGCCCTGTGAGCCCACAAGGTTGGCAGTCAGGGAAAACATGAAATCATCCTGGGAGAACTGGACTGCGATTGGCACTAAGGAATGTTGCTAGTTCTGAGTAAAAGGAGATTGTACCCATCGAGGTGCCTCCTCCTAACCTGGGTGCTTCCAATGCCAAGTGGATTCCCAGAGTTAAAAGGTGCTGATAATTCTGACGGATAGACAAAATTCATCAAAGATCCACAAAACCAAACAGCACTGGAGGAGGACATTCAGCCCATCGTGCTCACACCAGCTCTTTGAAAAGACTATCCAATTCATCCCCCCTCCAACAAATAGATGGGGCCCATAGCCCTGCCAATTCACCAATTAAATTCTGTTCCTCTTGCCTTCTTTAAAAACGTGACTTAAGTGAAACAACGTTAAGTGACTTTCCCGTAAGAATTAATATAAACTGGATTTAGTTTCCCAGTGAGTGGTGCTTCGGTCACTGAGGGGGGCATCAGGAGTGATGTAAGAGTGACTTTAACGGGACATATCCCCATTGTATTGGTGACGTCAGAACAAAGTAAACCAAACAAATCAACAGTAAGCGAGTTAGTTCTGTGGTTTTAAAAGCTGTTCCAGAACCATCATTACAGCAATAGTGGGACAACGATTTACTTCCAGCTCCCATTGCACCTTGCTATCAGCAAGGATTCGTTTCTCATCAGAGTGTAGATCTGTCAGGAGGAAGTCTCTACTTCCCATCAATACCCCCTTAAGAAAAAGGAAGGTCTCCAATCGAATTTATCGGCTGGATCACAAACATTGAAGTAAAACCAGAAAACCAGTGTACCAATCAATGTGGGAGAAAGGTAAATCAGTGCTCTGGGCAGAAATATTCAGGATTTCTTTGTTAAACACTGAAAATTATTAAGATCTGGTTTGCACTGGCTGAACAGATGGTGGGAGGTTTTTTTTGTTCATTCATGGGACATGGGTGTCGCTGGCTGGCCAGCATTTAATGCTGATCCCGAGTTGCCCTTGAGAAGGTGGTGGTGGTGAAGCTGCCTTCTTGAAACGCTGCAGTCCACATGCTGTGGGTTGCAAGTTAGTGGCTTGCTAGGCTATTTCACAGGGCAGCTGAGAGTCAACCACATTGCTGTGGCTCTGGAGTCACATGACCAGGTAAGGATGGCAGATTTCCTTCCCTAACAGGACATTAGTGAACCAGATGGGTTTTTCCGACAATTGACAATGGTTTCATGGTCATCCGTAGATTCTTAATTCCAGATTTTTAAAATTGAATTCAAATTCCACCATCTGTCGTGGCGGGATTCGAACCCGGGTCCCCAGAACATTGGCTGAGTTTCTGGATTAATAGTCTGGCAATAATACCACTAGGGCCATCACCTCCCATTCCAATTACAATTTTCAAAAGGGAATTGGATAGAAAGTTGAAAAGGAAATATTTCCAGGGCCATGGGGAAAGGTCGGGCTCCTGGGATAGCACTTTCAAAAAGCCTTCTGAGGTACTTTTATAACAAATAAACAGAAATGAGACAGAGTCTGTTTTCAACGTCTCTGTGGCGAGGTTCCTGGGTGCTGTTGGGTTCTGAAGATTCACCTTTAGTCTCTGGAAACTCCAGGGACGACACACAGTCCTCTGACGGTTGAGTGGGATTCATCGAATGGAAAAGGAGACACAAACCCTGAAAGGCAACATCCAAAGTGGTGTACTCACATAGAGGATGGGGATAACGGAGGGGTCGTCTCTCCGGATGATGGTTGGGATGTACTCCGCCTTGGGAACCTTGGATGAAATGAGCTGCAAATGAAGCAAGGCAATTATCTGACTGGATGGTCACTGTGTGAAGGAGTCTGATCCGAGCGCGCTGTGATCCCCTCAGGAGCATGAGAACTCGGACAATTAAACTGGGCTCTGACTCCTGCTTTCCATTATGAAGCAGCACATTTGACTAAGGTGGAAATGGCAAAGGCAAGGTTAAGCTTACAGTTGTAATTCCGCAGGGCGGCACAGTAGCACAGTGGTTAGCACTGCTGTTTCACAGCTCCAGGGACCTGGGTTCGATTCCCGGCTTGGGTCACTGTCTGTGTGGAGTTTGCACATTCTCCTCGTGTCTACGTGGGTTTCCTCCGGGTGCTCCGGTTTCCTCCCACAGTCCAACGATGTCCGGGTTAGGTTGATTGGCCAAGCTAAAAATTGCCCTTAGTGTCCTGGGATGCATAGGTTAGAGGGATTAGTGGGTAAAATATGTAGGGATATGGGAGTAGGGCCTGGGTGAGATTGTGGTCGGTGCAGACTCGATGGGCCGAATGGCCTCTTTCTGTGCTGTAGGGGTTCTAAGATCTAAGTTTATAATATCACTCTTTAATTAAAAGCTGCACTATTCTTGAGAAACACCCAGTGCATAAGCAACAATTCCACAGTTTGATGGTGGACCTCTTTTTGGATATTTTATTGGACTGTTGTAATTGTGTGATTTTACAATTCCATAGAATCCCAACAATGCAGAAGAAGGTCTTTAAGCCCATTAAATCTGCACTGACTCTCCGAAAGAGCATCCCACCCAGGCCCACCTCCCCCGCCCTTTCCCTATAACCCCATGCATTTACCATGGCGAATCCATCTAATTTACACATATTTGGACACCAAGGGACAATTTAGCATGGCCAATCCCCCTAACCCACACATCTTTGGAGTGTGGGAGGAAACCAGAGCACCCGGAGGAAACCCACGCAGACACGGGGAGAACGTTGTTCCTCTGTTTAAGAAAGGGAATAGAAATGACCCTGGTAATTATAGACCGGTTAGTCTTACTTCGGTGGTTGGTAAATTGATGGAAAGGGTCCTTAGGGATGGGATTTACGACCATTTAGAAAGATGCGGATTAATCCGAGATAGTCAGCACGGATTCGTGAAGGGCAAGTCGTGCCTCACAAATTTGATAGAATTTTTTGAGGAGGTAACTAAGTGTGTTGATGAAGGTAGGGCAGTTGATGTCATATACATGGATTTTAGTAAGGCGTTTGATAAGGTCCCCCATGGTCGGCTTATGATGAAAGTGAGGAGGTGTGGGATAGAGGGAAAGTTGGCCGATTGGATAGGTAACTGGCTGTCTGACCGAAGACAGAGGGTGGTGGTGGATGGAAAATTTTCGGATTGGAGGCAGGTTGCTAGCGGTGTGCCGCAGGGATCAGTGCTTGGTCCTCTGCTCTTTGTGATTTTTATTAATGACTTAGAGGAGGGGGCTGAAGGGTGGATCAGTAAATTTGCTGATGACACCAAGATTGGTGGAGTAGTGGATGAGGTGGAGGGCTGTTGTAGGCTGCAAAGAGACATAGATAGGATGCAAAGCTGGGCTGAAAAATGGCAAATGGAGTTTAACCCTGATAAATGTGAGGTGATTCATTTTGGTAGGACAAATTTAAATGTGGATTACAGGGTCAAAGGTAGGGTTCTGAAGACTGTGGAGGAACAGAGAGATCTTGGGGTCCATATCCACAGATCTCTAAAGGTTGCCAGTCAAGTGGATAGAGCTGTGAAGAAGGCCTATAGTGTGTTAGCTTTTATTAACAGGGGGTTGGAGTTTAAGAGCCGTGGGGTTATGCTGCAACTGTACAGGACCTTGGTGAGACCACATTTGGAATATTGTGTGCAGTTCTGGTCACCTCACTATAGGAAGGATGTGGAAGCGCTGGAAGGAGTGCAGAGGAGATTTACCAGGATGCTGCCTGGTTTGGAGGGTAGGTCATATGAGGAAAGGTTGAGGGAGCTAGGGCTGTTCTCTCTGGAGCGGAGGAGGCTGAGGGGAGACTTGATAGAGGTGTATAAAATGATGAAGGGGATAGATAGAGTGAACGTTCAAAGACTATTTCCTCGGGTGGATGGAGCTATTACAAGGGGGCATAACTATAGGGTTCGTGGTGGGAGATACAGGACGGATATCAGAGGTAGGTTCTTTACGCAGAGAGTGGTTGGGGTGTGGAATGGACTGCCTGCAGTGATAGTGGAGTCAGACACTTTAGAAACATTTAAGCGGTTATTGGATAGGCACATGGAGCACACCAGGATGATAGGGAGTGGGATAGCTTGATCTTGGTTTCAGATAAAGCTCGGCACAACATCGTGGGCCGAAGGGCCTGTTCTGTGCTGTACTGTTCTATCTAACGTGCACTCTGCACAGACAGTGATCCGAGGCTGGAGTTGAATCTGGGTCCCTGGCGCTCTTCTTAGTGACTCTGTGTAACAACCTTCTTGACCAAGAGTGTCATGTGACTGATGGGTTTATATTGCTTTCTGGTAATCTCACAGTTTCTGAGGCTGGGGGAGGTTGCGACGGTAGTAAGAGGACAGAGGCTTAAGCGGATTTGAACACAAGGATAAAAATGTCGATAAAAATTCTCCGGCCGTTCATGCCAGTGGGATTCTCCAGTCCCGCTGACAGCGCACCCCTGCCTGTGGGTTTCCGCCGGTGTGGGGTGATGTCAATGAGAATTCTCACTGAGAGCGGCGGGACTGGAAAATCCCACTGCTAGCAAACAATCCGCCCTCTCCCGCTGGGAGGCTGGAGACTCCCGCCCGTTAAATCTGAAGCATTGTTGCAGTGGGAATCAGTGTCGATTAGCAAGCACAGGGACAATGGGTGAACAAACTGGATATGATTGTTCAATAGAAAGGACATTTACATACAACCCCAGAAACGTATCTGACAAGCAAACCCGGGCCACTATCAGACTGCTACTTGGAGAACAGGAGCACTGGCAGTGAATGGGTTAACTTGGCTTGATCAGCAACTTTAGAAAAGGCTTTTGTTGAAAGGTTTGGATTTTGAACGCGGGGCTTTGCTCTGAAATTCTTACCATAATCTTGGGCGGGACAAAGTCTTCACCTTCACACGAGAGTAGCTCCAACTCCTTCTCCGCCTCCCAGCTGAGATCGTCAAAGTCATCATCTAAAGCTCCGCACGAGGTCTCCAACTCCTGACCTGGTGTGACGCAAAAAGGAGAATCGGCACGGGTTACCATGGAGACATGGGCTTGGTTACGGCTGAATAAAGGTTTCATAAAGAAGCTCAGTCAGGGCTGGGCGGGAAATGTTCCCCATCTGTTCCTCGGATGTTTTGTGCCTTTACTGCGTGAGGCAATGAGCATCTCTCGTCAGAGAGGCGGTTACTGTCACTCCTGGGCACTGGGGCCAGTGAAATAGACGGTGAGAGCAACATTCAGGGATATGGATGATCAGATCACTCCAGGGACTGACAATCTGAGAGTGACACACACACGCATGCACTAACACACACACACGCATGCACTGGCACACACACACGCACAAACTGACACATATGCACACACTGATACACACATACGCACTGATACACACTCGCCCGCATGCACGCACTGACACACACGCACGCACTGACACACACGCACGCACTGACACACACGCACGCACACACTGACACACACATGCACACACTGATACATACACGCATCCACTGACATACACACATACACATACACTGACACACGCACGCCTGCCTGCATGCACTGACACACACGCACGCACTGACACACACGCACGCACTGACACACACGCACGCACGCACTGACACACACACACGCACGCACTGACACACACACACTGATACACACGCACGCAGTGACACACACATGCACACACTGATACACACGCATGCACTGACACACACGCATGCACTGACATACACACACACTGACATACACACATGCACACACTGATACACGCACTGACATACATACACACATGCACTGACACACATACATGCACTGACACACATACATGCACTGACACACACGCACGCACGGACACACACGCACGCACGGACACACACGCACGCACACACTGATACACACGCATGCACTGACATGCACACACTGATACACACGCACAGACATACACACATGCACGCACTGACACACACACACGCACTGATACACACACATGCACTGACATACACACACGCACACACTGACACACACATGCACACACTGATACACACGCACGCACTGACACACACGCACGCACTGACACACACGCACGCACTGACACACACACATACACACTCACTCATAAAATCCCTATCGTGCAGAAAGAGGCCATTCAGCCCATCGAGTCTGCACCAACCGCAATCCCATCCAGGCCCTATCCCTGTAACTCCACATATTTACTCTGCTAATCCCTCTAACCGACACATCCCGGGACACTAAGGGACAATTTAGCATGGCCAATGCACCTGACCTGCACATATTTGGACTGTGGAAGGAAACCGGAGCACCTGGAGGAAACCCACGCAGACACGGGGAGGATGTGCAAATTCCAAACAGACAGTGACCCGAGGCCGGAATTGAACCCGGGTCCCTGGCGCTGTGAGGCAGTAATGCTAACCACTGTGCTACCCCACACACATAGACACTCTCACACAGACACACACTCTCTCTCATACACACGCACACTCACAAATAAAAAATAAAATACAACACAATAATCTCCCCTTCCATTGTTCTGTTCAGTCACTGAAGGCCAATGATTCAACATCTTCCTATAGAACAGGGATAAACTCAAGAGCCAGAACTTGGAGAGAAAATGGTGCCGTAAGGAGATGTGGAAGAACAAAGAGAGGAAAGTTGTTGTTAGATGTCAAACTGTATCAGGTTTTCAAGCTATCCCAAATTGCTGCACTTCCACCAACCCCTTTCTGAAATACAGCCAGCAGATATGACCACCATTTTTCACACAGTAAGATCCCACAAACGGTCCATTAACTGAACAATCAAATAAGCAGTTGTGGTGGCGATGTTTGAGGGAGTAATGGCCAAAATCCAGGATCTCCACTCACTTTTAAAAGATTGTCTGGGATGATTTACATCCACATTAACAGGCAGGTTCAGTCTCATCCTGAAGACAGCTATGCAGCCAATCTGAATTCCGTGCCCAAATTACAAGTGGGGCTTGAACCCCCAACCCTCTGGATGAAAGGTGAGATAAATGAAGTGTTGTGTAAAGTACTGAATGAACCTACTGTCTCGAGGGTCACATATCAGATCAGACTTCACTGGCGTAGGGTCACTCCAGGAACGGCCAAAACTTTTCTCTTGTCGCTCAGAAAGACCTGAAAATTGGAAAACAATCAAATATACCAAACTGTACACACACACACTCATACACTAACACACATACACTCACATACTACACATATACACACACACACTACACATATACACACACACACTACACATATACACACACACACAAAGACACAAATGCTCACATGTACACAAGCATGCGTTATCTCACACACCAAAGACACAGACATAAATACATTCAGCGAGACACACAAACACAGAAAATATATTTCACACAATATGTATCCTGGTAGGGCACACAGACAGGTATATGGTATAGAAACACAAATATCATGTACAAATCAAACACCTATAGTAACTGTATACACACACACAATGCAGTCCTGGTATATAGAGTGTCACTCGCTGGGAAAGCAGGTTGGGAAATTGTTAATGCACTGCCCCCAATTTTCCCATCCCTTCGTTTTATATCCTGTAAACATAGTGGGCAGGTTTTGTGGTGGCAGAGGCAGCCCGCCATTGGCCTGTGGCAGGATCTCCTGGTCCCGCCGCTGTCAATGGGACGGGTTCAGTTAGCTCAGTTGGCTGGACGGCTGGTTAGTGTTGCAGAGTGATGCCAACATCGCGGGTTCAATTCCCGCGGCTGAGGTTATTCATGAAGGCCCTGCCTTCTCAGCCTTGCCCCTCGCCTGAGGTGTGCTGATCCTCAGGTTAAATCTCCACCAGTCAGCTCTCCCACCTCAGAGGGAACAGCAGCCTTTGGTCATCTGGGACCGTGGTGACATTACCTTTACCTGTCAGCGGGCTTTCCCTTTGAATGTACCCCTCTCCGCCATGAGACCCATGGCGAACGCGCACCATCAGCGGGACTGGAAAATCCTGCCGGCATGTATGGCTGGAAAGTCCCGGCCATTATATACAGTTAACAAGTTTTGTTTAGACTGAGCCAGGAATGAGCTGATTGCTGTCACCAGCAACAGTGGAACAAAGTAACATTAGACCCTTCCCCTCACCCTGACCCCTTCCCCTCACCATGACCCCTTCCCCTCACCCTGACCCCTTCCCTCACCCTGACCCCTTCCCCTCACCCTGACCCCTTCCCTCACCCTGACCCCTTCCCTCACCCTGACCCCTTCCCCTCACCATGACCCCTTCCCCTCACCCTGACGCCTTCCCTCACCCTGACCCCTTCCCCTCACCCTGACCCCTTCCCCTCACCCTGACCCCTCCCCTCACTTTGACCCCTCACCATGACCCATCATCTTTACCCCTCCTACTGGCCCCTCACCTCTCACCCTGACCCCTCACGATCCCTCCCCTCTCTCCCTGACTCCTCACCCTGACCCATCCCTTCCATCCACTCCGACCCCTCCCGTCGCTCCCTGACCCCTCCCCCTCACCCCTCTTTCTGACCCCTCTCCTCTCTCCCTGATCCCTCATCCTGACCCCTCTCCTCTCTCCCTGACCCCTCCCCTCTCCCTGACCCTTCCTCTCTTTCCCTGACCCCTAACCTCACTCTCCCCTCTCTCTGTGACCCCTCTCCTCTCTCCCTGACCCCTCCCCTCTCTTCCTGACCCCTCCCTTCTCTGACCCCTCACCCTGACCCAGACCACAGAATCCTGGCAGGATAGCTGCAATACCATTGTGGATCTTACTGTATGATCGAAGGTAGCCCCTGGGAAAGAGGCTTTCTGTAAACCTCCCTCTCCCCTGCAATCAATCACAGAGGCAGTGGGGCTCCCCCTGCTTACTGACACTGAACTCACACAGTGTCCCTTTCCCAGTCCCTGCACACCTCAACACATTCACATAGCTCAGGGGAGGGGTCAGGGTGAGGGGAGAGGTCAGGGTGAGGGGAGAGGTCAAAGCGAGGGGAGAGGTCAGAGTGAGGGGAGAGGTCAGGGTGAGGTGAGGGGAGGGGTTAGGGAGGGGTGAGGGGAGGGGTCAGGGCGAGGGTAGGGGTCAGGGTGAGGGGAGGGGTCAGGGTGATGGGAAGGGCACAGTGAGGAGAGGGGTTAGGGTGAGGAGAGGGGTCAGGGTGAGGAGCGGGGTCAGGGTGAAGGGAGGGTTCAGAGTGAGGGGCAGGGTCAGGGTGAGGGGAGGGGGTCAGGATGAGGGGGGCACGGTGTGGGGAGAAGGGGTGGGAGAGGGCAGAAATATAATTATTGATTATAAAGTTTGTGTATAGCTGCCATTAAAGGCTCAAGTCTGGAAGCCTCACGCCCAACCTCCGAATCTTGGTTATCTAAGGTCAGAGAGCCATTTGAGATGGAAAGAATCACACATGCATTACACTCACAAACTGAAACAAAATCTCTCGATTGTGATGCCAGTAATGGCAATGTTCCTCGCATTAACTAATCCTCATTAACTCATCCATCATGTGAGGTGAAGGGTCATCAGATTGGTGGAGATTGAAGATTAGTGGAGTTGCTGATAGTGCCGGGGATTGTCAGAGGATACAACAGGATATCGGTAGATTGGAGACTTGGGCACTAAAATGGCAGATAGAGTTTAATCCGGACAAATGCAAAGTGATGCATTTTGGAGGATCAAATTTAGGTGTGAATTATACTGTAAAGGCAGGACCCTTAGGAATATTAACATACAGAGGGATCTGAGCATGCAGGTCTACAGTTCCCTAAAAGTGGCAACACGGTTGGCCAAGGTGATTAAGAAGGCATCTGGCATGCTTGCCTTCAACAGCCGAGCATTGAGTTCAGGAGTCGGGGAAATCATAAAAGCAAAATACTGCAGATGCTGGAATCTGAAACAAAAACAGAAAATCCCAGCAGGTCTGACAGCATCTGTGGAGAGAGGATGTTGGCTCTATTCTCTCTCCACAGATGCTGTCAGACCTGCTGAGATTTTCCAGTATTTTCTGTTTTTGTCTGTAGTTGGGAAATCAAGGGGACGATACTCCCAAAAGTGCTGAATTGGCGGGAAAATTGCTCTCAATCCGGACTGTTTGTCAGTTCAGCTTCTCACGTGAATCTCCGCACTCTGTGCACTGCAGAGATCCCAGTCGTGAATCTCATTAAAAACCCCTCCCCTGAGCTATTCATGCTGGAGGTTGACAGTTCTGGAACTCTGCGCATGCGCAGTGGCCCTGATCGGTCAGACTCCCCGTTTGCTGGTCAGCCCAGGACCCCCGCAGTGCTGCCCCTCCAGCGCCTGCTCCCACAGCTCGATCACGGCCCCCACAACAATTCCCTGGCCAGCCCCGACCACCCCCCTGTCCCAGAGCACCCTGATGCACAGCCCACCCCCACCCAGCAGTGGCAATCTTCCCACCCCTTCACCCCGGCAGACCCCCTCTGCTGACCTCCCACCACCCCCCACCCCCCCCCCCCCCCCCCCCCCGGGGTTCATCTCCCCCGGAGGCAGCCTCCCCCCACCCGGCAGACCACCATCCCCCCCAATCACTGCCCTCCCTCCATCCCAGACGGATCTTGTCTGTAGAGTGGCAGCAGGACCCCCCACCGATCGCCCCCTAGGCCACGCCCACAATAGGACCCGCCCCCTTGGCACTGTCCGATGCCCAATGCCAAGGTGCCCCATGGGCATGAGCACTTTGCTTATTATTTTCAGTTTCTGTTTCTTAAACCTCAAATACAAAATTCTCAAGCTGCCATGGTGGGATTTGAACTAATTGTTTCTGGTTTATGAGTCCAGACTTCTGGAATACTCTGTACCATGGCCGTTCAGAATCACAGAATCGTTACGGTGCAGGAGGAGGCCATTTGGCCCATTGTGTCTGCACCGGCTCCCCCAAGCAAGCCAGAGGGCACAGGCTGGCACTGCCAGGATGCCCATGCCCAGGGGGCACCACCCCACCGCTGCCTGACCCCCTGGGGGGCCCCGATTGACCCCCCTTCATTCCGGCGGGGTCTTCCGCTAGCTCCCCGAATGTGGGGAGCTTCTCTAAACCCCGCTGGGATGAAGTACTTCTGGTGGGGTGGGAGATTCAATCGGGACCGGAAAGTTCCCGATAATGAACTGATAAACATACCTAAAATACATTTAAGAAGATTGAAATTACTTCCCTGCCTTCCCGCCAGTTTCCAGCATGGTCTGACCGGTGACTGTTCGCCGGCTCTGGGAGATGCGCATGCGTTCCCGGCGCATGCGCAAATCCTGGTTCAAGGGCGGCGACGCACAACTCCCACCGCGACCCACCAGAAAAGTTACAGGTCGCGAAGGGAGAATCGCGGCCCAAGTTTCAGCTATATAAAACCTTGGTTAGGCCGCATTTGGAGTATTGCGTGCAGTTCTGGTCACCACACTACCAGAAGGACATGGAAGCTTTGGAGAGAGTGCAAAGAAGGTTCACCAGGATGTTGCCTTGTCTGGAGGGTGTTGACTACGAGCAGAGGTTGAATAAACTAGGATTGTTTTCACTGGAAAGACGGAGACTGGGGGGAGACCTGATAGAGGTCTACAAAATTATGAGAGGCTTAAACAGGGTGGATAGTCAGAGGCATTTTCCCAGGGTGGAAGTGTCAATTACAAAGGGGGCACAGGTTCCAGGTGAGAGGGGGAAAGTTTAAGGGAGATGTGCAGGGGAAATTTTTCACGCAGAGAGTGGTTGGTGCCCGGAACCTGCTTCCAGAGGAAGTTGGGGAAGCAAGCTCATTAGCAACATTTAAGAGGCATCTGGATGGGTACATGAATAGGGAGAGAATAGAGATACAGACTGAGTCAAAGCAGAAGATATTTTTCTTTTAGTTAGGGCATCATGAGCTTGGAGGACCGAAGGGCCTGTTCCCGCGCTGTACTTTTCTTTGTTCTTTGGTTATCATGAGGTGAGGGGTCAGCATGCGAGGTGAAAGGTCAGTGTGTGAGGTGAAGGGTCAGTGTGTGAGGTGAAAGATCAGCATGCAAGGTGGAGGGAGGATCAGTGTGCGGAAGGGAGTGCTCAGCATTCCTACTCCCTGTGCTGCTGCTACACAGCGCCACCCTGCCAGCGTGAGAAAGCTCTCGAATCTAATCGTACAGCTGACCGCTCACCACCCAGGTCCATCTTATTAATTTCCCATGCGTGTTGCCGTCATTAGTGTTGAGTCTCACCATGAATAAGCTGCTCAGCATTCTTAATCAAGTCTGACACTGACGCCCAAGGGGGTGTCTTTAATTAGTCTAACATAAGCAAGGCAATAAGGTACTTAAAGTACAGATTACCATTAAATAATGATGAAAGGACTGGGCTGGAGAAAGGTGCTGAATCCACTGGAGAATTTAATAAGCAGCTTCCACATACTGTGGGATAGGAGCTGCTGGCCTGCCCTCGATCACAACTCAAAGCCTATTTTTAATCCCCTTTTTTCTGCTCCTTCCTTTCCTGAATTTGGCATCTCCTCTTGGCCCCTGCGGTGCCCACTGCCCTCCCAGCTTAGCGGCTATTTCCCAGTGGGAGCTGCACTATGGCACGATGGGGGGATCGATCTCACCCCCATCCACCTCCGACACCCAGGCATTCTGAGATGGTCAGGTGTCAAGGGCAGGAACTGTGAACCATGTCCCCTCTCTGGCCCAGGACCTAACCCCAAACTGATGAAAGGACGTGCATCTATGAAGCACCGTGACTCTCAGAATGATCCTTTCTTAAAAAAAGTTAAAGTTTATTTATTAGTCACAAGTAAGGCTTACATTAACACTGCAATGAAGTTACTGTGAAAATCCCCTAGTCGCCACAGTCCAGCACCAGTTCAGGTCAATGTACCTGACCAGCATGTCTTTCAGACTGTGTGAGGAAACCGGAGCCCAGAGGAAACCCACATAGACACGGGGAGAACATGCAGACTCCGCACAGACAGTGACTCAAGCTGGGAATTGAAACCGGGCCCCTGGTGCTGTGAGGCAGCAGTGCTAACCACTGTGCCGCTCCATGATCTGGGCAGATCCTGTTGTTATACGCCGCCAACACCAGGCTGGAACTTACCGGATAAATGATGGATGTGTATTAATGACATGATGTTAATGTACAAACTGTCCAGCAGTTTTCAGGGACTTCAGAGATACACAGTTAGAAACCTCTGGACTCTATATACCACTTGTTTCACACTTAGCCTCTCCGTGACTCTGAAGAACTTTCTGGATTTTCCCATTGAAATCAGCATGGAAAGTTAAGCCTGATAATGAACAGTATAAGTACTTTTTAATAATGATATCATTGTTTACGATTGCTAATCGAACTCTCTGGCCAGGAAATTGAACAATTTAACAATGAACTCTCATCCCCTCAGGTACAGAATTGTTGGGGACATCGAGTGTATTTTTATAGTTTTTATTACTTTTCCTTTTCTCACGCATTTTTTTTTGTCTCTCTCAATCCAATCTTCCAACCTTTCCCCACAGCTTCCAGTCTTTGATTGCCAGGACCCTGACCTCTGGGGGAATTGCCCAGGACGTCTGAACTTCCAATGGGCAAATCCCCTGCACCCCATGACCGATTCGGAGTCAGAGTCAGAGACTTTGTGGGATGGTTCTGACTTTACTACCTGGATAGTTACTCAGGAATTGTTTGACAAAAAAATCTCAGTCTAACCTCTTGGATAACTATACAACTGATCCCCCAATCACTCACACTGAAGCCCCCCACACCCGCCTCCCGAGACCCTAACTTCCCCAGACCTGACCTGACTAGCCCCTACCACCCCACCCCGACACTCTCCCCTGACCCAGTCTGACTAGCCCACTACATCCAACTACCCACCCAGATTACCATCCCCCCCCTCACTGTCTCCTCCCTGACCCGTCCTGACAACCTCTCCCAGCCAGATCCGACTCCCCCCCCAACTCACAACTCTAACATTTCACCCACTTGGCATCCTACCTACCTGTCACTCTGCCATCCTAACCACCTGCCATTCTTCCCACCTCACCACCTGCCCACTTACCTCAAACCGACTCACTCTTTCACCAATGTTCACGTTGGACATTTCAACTTTACCCTCAGGCAGCTAGTGCGGCACAAAGGGTGTGTGTCTTTTGCGCTGCTCCCATGCCAAGATTCCCGCACTGAGGGAGCTTCCTCTGCATCAGTGGATCAGAAGTTGGAGCCTTTACAACGTCTGCAGCTAGGAGGGTAGTTTTCTGTCTGATCCGTGTGAGGTTCCAACTCTGATCAGATATTTATTTCAATTCTATATCTGATTTGACTCTAAGTCATCCTAATTCTTTCTGTTTCCTTCTCAATCCTTAACCCTCTTTGTTACAGAGGTAGATGTTTGATCTCATCCTTTCCTAAAGTCCCAGATGCTCCACTGGCCTCGCTGTATTCCTGGGGAAATATGTCTGGACAATGATGGAACGCTCTCTGTAATATGCCCACTCCAGCTCAGTGTGTCACACTTAGCTCAATCCTGTCCATCAATGGGTTGCAGTCTAAGCTGACACTACAGTGCAGCACTGAAAAAGTCCTGCACTGCCAGTGGTGCCAAATTTCAGATGAGATGTTAACCCGTCTGCCCTTTCGGGAGAAAGCAAATGATCCCGTGGCGCTGTTTCAAAGGAGAGTGAGGGAGTTCCACTCAGTGTCCTGGTCAAATCCTAAAATAATGTCACTAAAATGGATTATCTGTTCATTTATCTATCGCTGTTTGTGGGAGCTTACCGTGTGTCAATTGGTTGCGGCGTTTCCGATGTTGGAAGAGTGGTTTACTGGGAAAGTACTTCATGGGTGCTATCCTGTATCTGAACTAAAGGCAGAAGATGTGTTGACTCCGCAGGCACTGGCCTCCTAGTGGTGGGATGTTGTCAGACTGACACACTGCTCTCAATCTTCCTCATACTGTCCATTGAAAGGAAGCCCGTTCAGGGACTGTTTTTGGAAGGTGGTACTATCCCAGCATTCTTGGAGGAAGTAGCAGGGCCCAATGAAAACGATGGTATTTGTCGTTTCAATATGAGTGCCAATTTGTTTTGTTCCCTTCAGTCTTGGGCATTGCAGCTAAGGGCAGCATCTATTGTCCATCCCTGTCCCCAGAAGATGTTGGAAGGGTCACTTTGTGAACCACTATGCTCTGTAGGATGAAGGTATTCCTCGCAGTTTGAGACAACTGAGTGGCTTACTAGGCCACATCAGGAAGCAGCTCAGAGACAATCACATTGGCTTGGGACTGGAATCACATCTGGATCATACGAGGCAAGAATGAGGGCTTTCCTTCCTGAAGGACATCAGTTCATCAGCTGGGAGGTTCTGAAACAAAACTGATACTAGCTTATTACTTTCAGTTTCTGTTCCTTAAACCTCAAATATAAAATTCTCAAACTGCCATGGTGGGATTTGAACTAATTGTTTCCAGTTTATGAGTCCAGACTTCTGGATTAGTCTGTACCATGGCCGTACAGAATCACAGAATTGTTACGGTGCAGAAGAGGCCATTTGGCCCATTGTGTCTGCACCGGCTCCCCCAAGCAAGCATCATGGCTTAGTGCCATTCCCCTGCCTTTTCCCCCGCACCCCTGCACATTGTTTCTAATCAAATAATCATCTAATATGCTCTTGAACCTGCCTCCACCACACCTCTGGGTTGTTACACACCCTAACCAGTCACTGTGTGAAAAGTCTTTCCTCTCACATCACATTTGATTCTTTTGTAAGTCATTTCAAGTCTGCGTCCTCTCTTTCAGGAGCCTTTTACAAGGGGGGACAGTGCCTCCCTCTCTACTCTGTCCTGCCACAGCATCCTGGAATTCAGTTAAGCTTCCTCCTCCCCGTCACAGCACACCGATTGGATGGAATGCTCAGTTTGCAATCTGGAGCTCTGTGTGTGGGAATGGTGGGTACAGACCTGTGCCCCATCACCAGCATTCTGGGGGATTGTCCCTGTGATTGTGTTGAGTTAGTGACTGACAGCACCCAGTCCCCATGGCTTCACCACAGAGAGTGAGACTGCACCCATCCACTGATGGTTACTCTCTCTGGATCAAACTGCCACTGGCAAGATAACCACCGGGCGGGATTTTCCAGCCCCGCCTGACCCGGGACTGGAAATTCCTGCCCAAGCTCAACAGACCTTTCGCTGATCCATCAAATTCTCCATCCTGCCCATGACAATTCTTGCGGCGGCCAGGACTGCAGGGTTGAGGCCGTTGTCTTGGTTGAGAGCGCGACATGAGTTTGAAGCATCTATTCTGTCTCAACGCCCCCACCCCCCCCCCCCCCCCCCCCAAACTGCACTAAATCAGCCAAACATCATAAATAGAAATACAGATAGAGGCAGGAGACAAGTTGGGAAAATCAATCTGCTTCCTTCCACACTCCACTTCACCAGTAGACAGCAGGAAGAGTCTGAAGAATTGACATACGGCCAATGACACAGCTCGGATAAGCTCCGGTTCCTGCTGCACTGCTTCAGTCCAGTGGGGAACACTTTCTCAATGAAACAAGTCCCTCATTCCTGGATCTCAAATTGTTAGACTCAGTCCAAGGATGTGTGGGTTAGGGTGATTGGCCGTGCTAAATTGCCCCTTAGTGTCGGGGGATTAGCTAGGGTAAATGCGCTGGATTTGAGAGATGGGGCCTAGGTGGGATGGTGCAGGCTCGATGGGTCAGGGTTCAGTCATAGAATGCCTCCTCCTGCACTGTAGGCATTCTATGACTGAACCCTGATCCCAGACCCAGTCGGCAGGGAACACTGGAGGAGAATCACAGGGGCAGCTTCAACACATCCAACATGGCAGAGACCACTCGCTGGTGCTGGTTTACACAATGGAATCTCCGTTGTGGGATTCTTAAAGATGTTTCTTATCCACTCACCGACATCGAAATGCTCCTCTACCCTGTTAATCCAGCTCACTCCGAGTCAGGAACAGCACAGGCCAGACACTTAGTAAGAAGCATTAACATGGAGTCCTCGAGGCATTGTAAAGTGCTTTACTGATGGGTCGTTATTCCAGAGCCCATGTCGCTGCCAAGTTTCTGACAGTGAATCCACACAAGCAACAATGAGATGAATTATCAGTGAATCTGTTTGGAGATGCTGGTCGAGAGGGAAATTGTTGCCCAGGACAGCAGGAGAGCTCCCTATCCTTTCAAACACTGCATGGGAGACCTTTCATATCAGGGCCTGACGCACAAACAGTCAGAAAGACAGACAGACTGACTCACACTCACAGGGAGAAAGACAGAACAGACTGACACACATCACAGGCAAAATAACAATGATGCAGAAATAGACAGAATGACAGGTAGATTAGCACACAAGCAAAAAGAGAGAGAGGCAGAGGAACAGACAGACTGACAGACAGAGCAACAGACAGACGGGGAGCAGTCAGACAGACAGACGGAGAGGGCAGCAGACAGACAGACAGCAGAGCAGACAGACAGAGGAGCAGACAGACAGACAGAGGAGCAGACAGACAGGGGAGCAGACAGACTGACACACAGTCCACCGCTACTTACTCTGAACTCTGATCCTTCGACTCCCAACCATTCGAAGGTGTTTGCGAAAATTTCTGTGGGTAAATAACAGAATACCTAAAATTAAGGTAGTTAATGTGAGCATCTTAAAGAGCACAGCTGGGTAATGATGCCACTGTGAAACTATTTATGTCTGTTTATTACAGTGATAATAATAGCCATGCACAGTCACAATGTACTGCAGCGGCAAACAGACTGCACTGTAAATGGGTTGGTTGAGAGAGTGTGTAGTACCACATATTCAGAGAGCCCGTCATGGCTGCGTTGGCCCATGGGCCTCTGCAATGGGTGGTGGGAGAATCTGTCTTCAACCTTTCTCCCCCCCCCCCCCACACACACACACACACACACACACACACACACACACACACACACCCAGTGGTGTTTTCCGGTTGGCACTGGAGCCATGGGAATGCATCACCTGGTCACCCTTTCACCCAATGACAGTGCCTCATATGGAGACACCACAGCTTCCCAGAGGAGGGAACTTCCTGAGGGGGTGGTGGAGGCAGGTTTGATCGAGGTATTCAAAAACCAATTGGATTGCTACCTCAAAAGAGAGAATGTGCAAGGTTACAGGGATGATGCAGGGAGTGGGTTCACATAGAATACTCTTTCAGAGAGTCAGTGCAAACTTGATGAGCTGAATGGCCTCCTTCTGAACTTAAAGATTGTGTGAGACAGAAAGCTGTCAATGCTGGAACACGCTCCCATTCCATCACTCACATCCAGTTTCAAGCACGGTCGGATAGCAGAGTGCAGATTCCTTTATCCTGCTGCAACAGTGTTCCTCAGCATCAGCGGGGGAGTGGAGCCCATCTCTACATCAATCTGACATTTCTACTGAGGGGTTAAGGTCCTGGCTCCATTGTCCCGGTGTGTGCAGAGTGTGTGCCCCTGCAGACATCTTCCCGTTCACCAAATAATTCAGAGCCAGGAGTCTGCAAATTCACCATTCTTGTTCTCACCAGTGTGAGAGCTGGAATATTTACCCCACTGTGTGTCAGTTAGCGCTGAGCGAGGGGTGGGGGCTTTCTGCTGCTGTCCCACAGCTACAAAGAGCTGGACTGAGAGTGACCCAAACACATTGCAATAGGACCCGGCACGGTGGCACAGTGGTTAGCATTGCCGCCTCACAGTGCTAGGGACCCAGGTTCAATTCCCAGCTTGGGTCACTGTCTGTGCGGAGTTTGCATGTCCTCCCCGTGAGTGTGTGAGTTTCCTCTGGAGGCTCCAGTTTCCTCCCACAGTCGAAAGATGCACGGGTTAAATGGATTGGCCATGCTAAACGTCCCAGGGTGTGTAAATTAGGGGGATTGGCGGGGTAAATACATGGGGTTACAAAGATAAGGTCTGGGTAAGATGCTCTATCCGAGAGAGTCAGTGCAGGCTCAATGGCCTGCTTCTGCAATGTAGGGATTCTATGGTTCTCAAAGTGGAGAGAGGAGACAGTTACCTTGGGCTAAAGCAGAAGGACATTGTGTAAACCACAACACCACGACTCACATGGCAATAGTTTTGGTTGTGTGACAGCACGTTAAGTCTTTGATACCCAAAGATATGCGGGTTAGGTTGATTGGCCCCTTAGTGTCAGGAGGATTAGCAGCGTAAATATGTGAGGTCACGGGGATAGGGTGGGATTGTTGTTGGTGCAGGCTCGCTGGGCCGAATGGTCTCCTTCTGTACTGTAGGGATTCTATGATTCTGTGATAAGAGGAGCCAGAGGGGTTTAGCAGTGCAAAGAGCCACATACCTCTGGATGACAGTGGCACACTCATTCTCCCGCTTTCTCCTCTTCCTTTCCATGCAGCCTCGGAATGCCCTGCGGAAAACGTGATCAACATCTCCCTCAAACTGAGTAGCATATTGAAAATCAAAGCACCGGGTTTGCTAGACAAAGAGGAAAGAGTTGCTATGGAAATAGAAAAACAGAAGTACTTACGATATCCTTTATGACAGGAAGGTTGATTGGCAGCAAAAGAGAAAGAAAAGATCCTATTAATGACCCTGATAACGGAGAGACTGTTAAATAACTCTACACAAAGACCAACAAATCCATCCTACCCACCAGCCCCTCATCCTATACACAAACCAAACAATAATCCCCCATTTCTCAGCTAATGTTCGAGACTTGGTCGGAATTCTCCGATCTCATTTTCCCCACCATCGCTGCCAGTGAAAATGGAGAATTTGGCGCTCAGCCCAAACACCATTCACAGCAGCGGGACTGGAGAATCCTAGCGGCGGTCGGAATTCCGGCCTACATTTCAATGCCACATTGTCTTATAACCTGCTCCTTTTTTTAGAAGGTTTAAGAGACATTAAAGGCGGGATTTTCCAGCCACGCTCACCCCAAAACCGGAAAATCCCGCCCGAGGTCAACGGACCTTTGCATGGTCCTGTTCCCCCCCACCACTGTGATTCCCATGGTAGGCGGGACAGGAAAATTCCCCGCCTGGAACTGAAATAATGGCTTGCATTGTGGTGCCAAATGTTCATTCTTCGGGCATGCCAGGCTGGCATTTATTGGACATGCTAAGTTGCCCGGTGAATGTTGCAGTGGGCCTTTCTCTTGAACTATTAGAACCATAGAACCATAGAAAATTACAGCTCAGAAACAGGCCTTTTGGCCCTTCTTGTCTGTGCCGAACCATTTTATGCCTAGTCCCACTGACCTGCACCTGGACCATATCCCTCCACACCCCTCTCATCCATGAACCCGTCCAAGTTTTTCTTAAATGTTAAAAGTGACCCCGCATTTACCACTTTATCCGGCAGCTCATTCCACACTCCCACCACTCTCTGCATGAAGAAGCCCCCCCTAATATTCCCTTTAAACTTTTCTCCTTTCACCCTTAACCCATGCCCTCTGGTTTTTTTTCTCCCCTAGCCTCAGCGGAAAAAGCCTGCTTGCATTCACTCTATCTATACCCATCAAAATCTTATACACCTCTATCAGATCTCCCCTCAATCTTCTACGCTCCAGGGAATAAAGTCCCAACCTATTCAATCTCTCTCTGTAACTCAGCTTCTCAAGTCCCGGCAACATCCTTGTGAACCTTCTCTGCACTCTTTCAATCTTATTTACATCCTTCCTGTAACTAGGTGACCAAAACTGTACACAATACTCCAAATTCGGCCTCACCAATGCCTTATATAACCTTACCATAACACTCCAACTTTTATACTTGATACTCCGATTTATAAAGGCCAATGTACCAAAGGCACTCTTTACGACCCTATCCACCTGTGACGTCACTTTTAGGGAACTCTGTACCTGTATTCCCAGATCCCTCTGTTCAACTGCACTCTTCAGAGTCCTACCATTTACCCTGTACGTTCTTCTTTGGTTTGTCCTTCCAAAGTGCAATATCTCACACTTGTCTGCGTTAAATTCCATTTGCCATTTTTCAGCCCATTTTTCTAGTTGGTCCAAATCCCTCTGCAAGCTTTGAAAACCTTCCTCACTGTCCACTGCACCTCCAATCTTTGTATCATCAGCAAACTTGCTGATCCAATTTACCACATTATCATCCAGATCATTGATATAGATGACAAACAACAATGGACCCAACACCGATCCCTGCGGCACACCACTAGTCACCTGCCTCCACTCAGAGAAGCAATCCTCCACAACCATTCTCTGGCTTCTTCCATTGAGCCAGTGTCTTATCCAATTTACTACCTCCCCATGTATACCCAGCGACTGAACCTTCCTAACTAACCTCCCATGAGGGACCTTGTCAAAGGCCTTGCTGAAATCCAGGTAGACAACATCCACCACCTTCCCTTCATCCACTTTCCTGGTAACCTCCTCGAAAAACTCTAATAGATTGGTCAAACATGACCTACCACGCACAAAGCCATGTTGACTCTCCCTAATAAGTCCCTGTCTATCCAAATTTTTGTAGATCCTATCCCTTATCACACCTTCCAATAACTTGCCCACCACCGACGTCAAACTTACTGGCCGATAATTTCCCGGATTTCTTTTGGAACCTTTTTTAAACAACGGAACAACATGAGCCACCCTCCAATCATCCGGCACCTCCCCCGTGAATACTGACATTTTAAATATGTCTGCCAGGGCCCCTGCAAGTTCAACACTAGCTTCCCTCAAGGTCCGTGGGAATACCCTGTCCGGTCCTGGGGATTTATCCACTCTGATTTGCCTCAAGGCAGCGAGCACCTCCTCCCCTTTAATCTGTAAAGGTTCCATGGCCTCCCTACCAGTTTGCCCTATTTCCGTAGACTCCATGCCCGTTTCCTCAGTAAATACGGATGCAAAAAAACCATTTAGTATCTCCCCCATCTCTTTTGGTTCCATACACAGTGTACCACTCTGGTCTTCAAGAGGACCAATTTTATCCCTCACTATCCTTTTGCTCCTAACATACCTATAGAAGCTCTTTGGATTTTCCTTCACTCTGTCTGCCAAAGCAACCTCATGTCTTCTTTTAGCCCTCCTGATTTCCCTCTTAAGTAGCTTCTTGCACTTTTTATACTCCTCGAGCATCTGATGTGTTCCTTGCTGCCTGTACATTTCATACAACTCTCTCTTCCTCTTAATCAGTGTTACAATCTCCCTCGAGAACCAAGGTTCCTTATTCCTATTTACTTTGCCTTTAATCCTGACAGGAACATACAAACTCTGCACGCTCAAAATTTCTCCTTTGAAGGCCTCCCACTTTCCATTTACATCCTTACCAGAGAACAGCCTGTGTCAATCCACACTTCCCAGATCCCTTCTCATTTAATCAAATTTGGCCTTTTTCCAGTTCAGAACTTCAACCCGAGGACCAGATCTATCCTTATCCACGATCAGTTTGAAACTAATGGCATTATGATCACTGGATCCAAAGTGTTCCCTCACACTCACATCCATCACCTGCCCTAACTCATTTCCCAATAGGAGATCCAATATCGCATCCTCTCTAGTTGGCACCTCTATATACTGATGTAGAAAATTCTCCTGAACACATTTTACAAACTCTACCCCGTCTAAACCTTTAACAGTATGCGAGTCCCAATCTATATGTGGAAAATTAAAATCCCCTACTATCACAACTTTGTGTTTCTTTCAGTTATCAGCTATCTCTCCGCTGATTTGCTCCTCCAGTTCTCGCTGACTATTGGGTGGTCTATAATACAAGCCCATTAATGTGGTCATACCTTTCCTGTTTCTCAGCTCCACCCATAGGGCCTCTGTAGACAAGCTCCCTAATCTATCCTGCCTGAGTACCGCTGTAACATTTTCCCTGACCAACAATGCCACCCCCCTACCTTTTATCCCTCTGCCTCTATCCCGCCTGAAACATTGGAACCCTGGAACATTGAGCTGCCAGTCCTGCCCCTCCTGTAGCCAAGTTTCACTAATGGCTATAATGTCATATTTCCACGTGTCTATCCACGCCTTCAGCTCACCTGCCTTCCCTACAATACTCCTGGCATTGAAATAGACACACCTCAAAAAATTATTTCCACCACACTCTACCCTTCCATTTGTGATTTTGCTCGAACTAACCTGTCTTTTTACCCCTGCTCCACTATCTGCTCTGGCACTCTGGTTCCCACCCCCCTGCAAATCTAGTTTAAACGCTCCCCAATAACACTAGCAAATCTCCCTGCAAGTATATTGGTCCCCTTGTAGTTTAGGTGTAACCCGTCTCTCTTGTACAGGTCCCACTTGCCCCAGAAGAGGTCCCAATGATCCAAGAATTGGAAACCCTGCCCCCTGCACCAGTTCCTCAGCCACGTGTTTATCCGCCCAAGCATCCTACTCCTGCCCTCACTGGCATGTGGCTCAGGTAGCAATCCTGAGATTACTACCCTCGGGGTCCTGCTTTTTAACTTCCTTCCAAGCTCTTTGTACTCACTCTTTAGGACCTCCTCACTCTTCCTTCCCACGTCATTGGTACCGACATGTACCACGACATCTGGCTGATCACCTTCCCTCTTTAGAACGCTGTGCACGCGATCAGAGACATCGCTGATCTTGGCACCTGGGAGGCAACAAACCATGCGGGAGTCTCTGTCCCGACCACAGAACCTCTGGTCCGTACCTCTGACCATCGAGTCCCCTATCAGTACTGCTCTCCTCTTCTTCATCCCACCCTTTTGCGCTGTAGAACCAGACTCAGTATCAGAGTTCCGGCTGTCGCAGCTTGTCCCAGGTAAAGCATCTGCCACAACAGTATCCAATTCAGTATACCTGTTGTGGAGGGGTATGTCCACTGGGGAACCCTGCTCTGCCTGTCTTTTCACACTGCCATTTCCTCTCCTTACAGTAACCCAATTTCCTGTGCTCTGCTGCTTAGGTGTAACTATCTCCCTAAAGCTACTGTCTATATACGTCTCATTCTCCCGAACTAGATGGAGGTCATCAAGCTCCTTCTCCAGTTCCCTAACACGCTTAGCTAGCAGCTGCAGCTGAATGCATCTTTTGCAGGTGCTGTCGTCAGGGATACCGGAGGTCTCCCTGATCTCCCACATCCTGCAAGAGGAGCATTCCAACATCTTGCCTGGCATATTTTTTTTTGCTCTGGGGAAATACAGGAATAAACTTTCTGAAAAGAAAAAAATAACCTACTCTCGCCTCTGCCTGTTCTCGCCGAAGCCTGTTTTGAGCCAAAGCCCTTCAGCTCTCACTCTGTCCCCTGCTCACTCCGCTGCCCGCTCAAAGGTGCGGCCTACTTTTAAACCCTCCAAAACCTTCCCAGGCTGCTGCTGGGCCTATTTCCTGTTTTGAAAAAAAACCTCCGATTTTTTTCACAAATTTAACTGAAAAATAATTAAATAAATTAGTGCACAAACAAGCTCCCTTACCCTCAGCCTGCTCCTGTGGAACAATGAGGCTGAAACCTCCAAGTTAAGCACTTTTAAACCCTCCAAAACCTTCCCAGGCTGCTGCTGGGCCTATTTCCTGTTTTGAAAAAAAACCTCCGATTTTTTTCACAAATTTAACTGAAAAATAATTAAATAAATTAGTGCACAAACAAGCTCCCTTACCCTCAGCCTGCTCCTGTGGAACAATGAGGTTTGATAGAGGTTTGATAGAATGGAGGATTAGCTGGGCATATTAGACAACGGGTAAAAGTCAGCCATATCAGTGTGGGATTGGAGCCACATAGGTCAAATAAGGATGGACAATTTCCTACCCTAAGATGTAAGGGGAGTAAATTTGAGCACAGTCAGATGTAATTCCTTTGGGAACTATGTTTGGTGATACCTCAACTAGGTTAAAAAGTTAACTAGAAAAGTTTTCCCCAAATCTCAATTCTCCGAGGATATAAAACTGGTTAAAAATAATCTCCTGTTGATCACGCATCACTATCATCACACATTGTGGCAGTGTGGTTCAGCTGGATTGTAAATGGAAGTCTATTCAGGGAGCCCAGCCTGAAAGTAGCAGTCACAGTATCTGCTGTGTTAACCATTCTGTATCTTAGCAGGGACTACGAATGCCTGCTTAGCAGGGACTAAGAATGCCTGCTCATTATTTTAGCCATGATGTGGAGATGCCGGCGTTGGACTGGGGTAAACACAGTAAGAGGTTTAACAACACCAGGTTAAAGTCCTACAGGTTTATTTGGTAGCAAAAGCCGTGGCTTTTGCTACCAAATAAACCTGTTGGACTTTAACCTGGTGTTGTTAAACCTCTTACATTATTTTAGCTCCACCGCTCAGTTGATTCATATCCGCAACCCCCTGAATTCTAGGTGCTGCACTTTCAGTGATTTTAATTAGTCAATTTACTCTCTATGTACAGAGGATGTGAGCTATTGGATACTGGGAATAATGGGACTCCATGTTGGGTAGAGTCTTGGCTGCATCCTGTATATCAGTCAGCTGATTCAGAGGCAGCCTAGCGACATTTGCTGTGTTTGAATGAATATTATGTAAGGGGCAGGTCCCTACTTCTGTGTGCAATGGTGATCCTTTGGTGAACAAGTCTTTGGTTATTAATATCTTTCCCTTTACACATTCAGCAAGCACATTGGCAGATAAATCAGTGTTGACAGAATCAGAACGTCTGCCTATCAGTCTGTGAGAAAAAGCCTGGATAACACTGTGATATTGACGCTACTAGTGAGGTCGAACGTTTGAAAGTGTTTCTACACCAAACTGGACTGCCCATGGCCAAAAACCCCAAAGGCAAACTCTTCCATCGCCTTGACTTATCTCCTCCATGTCTTTCCCTCCACTTCCCACCCTTTCTCCATTCCCCCTCCCTGCCTGGGTCAAACCCCGCTCTTGGCCTGAAAGCTTCCTGACTTCCCATGGTCTACACCATGGTCCTTTAAAACTGAGGTGAGAAGGAATTTCTTCAGCCAGAAGGTGGTGAATCTGTGGAACTCATTGCCACAGAGGGCTGTGGAGGCCAGGCCATTGAGTGTCTTTAAGACAGAGATAGATAGTTCTTGATCAATAAGGGGATCAAGGGTTACGGGGAGAAGGCAGAAGAATGGGGATGAGAAAAATATCAGCCATGGTTGAATGGAGGAGCAGACTCAATGGGCTGAATGGTCTAATTCTGCTCCTATATCTTATGGGGAGTTTGACTGGCAGTTAGAACCATAGAACATTACAGCACAGAAACAGGCTTTTTGGCCCTTCTTGGCTGTGCCGAACCATTTTTCTGCCTAGTCCCACTGATCTGCACCTAGACCATATCCCTCCACACCCCTCTCATCCATGTACCTGTTCAAGTTTTTCTTAAATGTTAAAAGTGAGCCCGCATTTACCATTTCATCTGGCAGCTCATTCCACACTCCCACCACTCTCTGTGTGAAGAAGCCCCCGCTAATATTCCCTTTAAACTTTTCCCCCTTCACCCTTAACCCATGTCCTCTAGTTTTTTTCTCCCCTAGCCACAGTGGAAAAAGCCTGCTTGCATTCACTCTATCTATACCCATCATAATTTTATACACCTCTATCAAATCTCCCCTCATTCTTCTACGCTCCAGCGAATAAAGTCCTAACCTATTCAACCTTTCTCTGTAACTCAGTTTCTCAAGTCCCGGCAACATCCTTGTAAACCTTCTCTGCACTCTTTCAACCTTATTAATATCCTTCCTGTAATTAGGTGACCAAAACTGCACACAATACTCCAAATTTGGCCTCACCAATGTCTTATACAACCTCACCATAACATTCCAACTCTTATACTCAATACTTTGATTTATAAAGGCCAATGTACCAAAAGCACTCTTTACGACCCTAAATACCTTTGACGCCACTTTTAGGAATTATGTATCTGTTTTCCCAGATCCTTCTGTTCTACTGCACTCTTCCGTGTCCTACCATTTACCTTGTATGTTCTACCTTGGTTTGTCCTTCCAAAGTGCAATACCTCACACTTGTCTGCATTAAACTCCATCTGCCATTTTTCAGCCCATTTTTCTAGGTGGTCCAAATCCCTCTGCAAGCTTTGAAAACCTTCCTCACTGTCCACTACACCTCCAATCTTTGTATCATCAGCAAATTTGCTGATCCAATTTACCACATTATCATGCAGATCATTGATATAGATGACAAACAACAATGGACCCAGCACTGATCCCTGTGGCACACCACTAGTCATGATGTGGAGATGGAGGCACAGGCCTTCACTCAGAGAAGCAATTCTCCACTACCACTCTCTGGCTTCTTCCATTGAGCCAATGTCTAATCCAATTTACTACCTCTCCATGTATACCTAGCGACTGAACCTTCCTAACTAACCTCCCATGCGGGACCTTGTCAAAGGCCTTACTGAAGTCCATGTAGACAACATCCACTGCCTTCCCTTCATCCACTTTCCTGGTAACCTCCTCGAAAAAATCGAATAGATTGGTTAAACATGACCTACCAGGCACAAAGCCATGTTGACTCTCCCTAATAAGTTCCTGTCTATCCAAATATTTGTAGATCCTATCTCTTAGTACTCCTTCCAATAATTTACCTACGACTGACGTCAAACTTACTGGCCTATAATTTCCCGCATTACTTTTTGAGCCTTTTTTAAACAACGGAACAACATGAACTATCCTCCAATCATCCGGCACCTCACCGGTGGATACCAACATTTTAAATATATCTGCCAGGGCCCCTGCAATTTCAACACTAGTCTCCTTCAAGGTCCGAGGGAATACCCTGTCCGGTCCTGGGGATTTATCTGCTCTGATTTGCCTCAAGACAGCAAGTACCTCCTCCCCTTTAATCTGTATAGGTTCCATGACCTCCCTACTTGTTTGCCTTATTTCCATAGACTCCATGCCAGTTTCCTTAGTAAATACGGATGCAAAAACCCCATTTAATATCTCCCCCATTTCTTTTGGTTCCATACATAGCCGACCACTCTGATCTGCAAGAGGACCAATTTTATCCCTTACTATCCTTTTGCTCTTAATATACCTGTAGAAGCTCTTAGGATTATCTTTCACCTTGTCTGCCAAATCAACCTCATGTCTTCTTTTAGCCCTCCTGATTTCTTTCTTAAGTAGTTTCTTGCACTTTTTATACTCCTCAAGCATCTTATTTGCTCCCTGTTGCCTATACATGTCATACATCTCTCTCTTCTTCTTTATCAGAGTTCCAATATCCCTCGAGAACCAAGGTTCCTTATTCTTATTCACTTTGCCTTTAATCCTGACAGGAACATACAAACTCTGCACTCTCAAAATTTCTCCTTTAAAGGCCTCCCACTTACCAATCACATCCTTGCCAGAGAACAGCCTGTCCCAATCTACGGTTTTTAGATCCTTTCTCATTTCTTCAAATTTGGCCTTTTTCCAGTTTAGAACCTCAACCAGATCTATCTTTATCCATGATTAAGTTGAAACTAATGGCATTATGATCACTGGAACCAAAGTGTTCTCCTACACATACTTACTTCACTTGTCCTAACTCGTTTCCTAATAGGAGATCTAATATTGCATCCCCTCTCGTTGGTACCTCTATATATTGATTTAGAAAATTTTCCCTTTGTTAAAGAAAGAAAATAAACTTGCATTTATATAGCACCGTTTGCAACCTTATAGCATCTCAAAGTACCTCATGGTCAATTGAGAACTTCTGAAGTACAGTCACTGCTGTAATGTAGCAAAAGTCAATTACGCACAGTAAGGTCAGGCCAGATATTCTGTTTTCTAGTGTTGGTTAAGGGCTAAGTATTGAGCAAACCACTGGGAAAACTCCACCATCCTCTTTGAACAATACCATGGAATCTTTTACATCTAATTTGCATTTGGAGTAGTAGATGAAGGATCATCCAGACTCGAAACGTTGGCTCTATTCTCTCGTCACAGATGCTGTCAGACTTGTTGAGTTTTTCCGGCATTCTCTGTTTTAGTTTGAGACAACAGCTATTGATGTAGATGGGCAACGGAAATCCCACGGTGAGTTATCTGCATGAAATTCCCCAGGTTAACCTGTGCCTAATGCTCCCTCCACTCACATTGTCTGTATCTTTAAGACCTGGTTGGCTGTATTCGCATTCTAATCAGTATTCTGTAACTTGATTTTGTGTCTCTGTGCCCTGTTTGAGAGCAGATATCCACTCCATCTGACGAAGGAACAGTGCTCCGAAAGCTAATGGCATTTGCTACCAAATAAATCTGTTGGACTTTAACCTGGTGTTGTTAAAACTCTTACTGTGTTTACCCCAGTCCAGCGCTGGCATCTCCACATCAATATTAATTCATCACGGAACACCTCAAGCAAATGTTTCATAGAATCATAGAATCTCTACAGTGCAGAAGGAGGCCATTTGGCCCATCAAGTCTGCACCAAACACAACCCCACCCAGGCCCTGAACCCCACATATTTACCCCTGACACTAAGGGGTAATTTAGCTTGTCTTTGGACTGTGGGAGGAAACCGGAGCACCCAGAGGAAACCCACGCAGGCACGGGGAGAACGTGCAAACTCCGCACCGTCACCCGAGGCTGGAATCGAACCCGGGTCCCTGGTGCTGTGAGGCAGCAGTGCTAACCACTGCGCCACTGTGCCACCCATTGTTTGTTTTGATTTATAGCATGCTTATATTATAGAGTAGGATTTCAGTCACCCAAATACATCGATCTTTCTCTCTTTGCACTTCAACGTCTGCCTACACCACAGGTTAATTGGTCTTTTACCCCATTCACAATTTGTGGGAGTTTCCTGTGTGAAATTCTGACTCCACACTATAAAAGTACTTCATTGGCATTTTGGGCTATTCTGAGAATGTAAACCTTTATATCTTTCTTTCTCTCCCTCTGCTAATAGTTTAAAGTTTATTTATTAGGGTCACAAGTAGGCTTACATTAACACTGCAATGAAGTTACTGTGAAAATCCCCCTCGTCACCACACTCCGGTGCTTATTCGGGTACACTGAAGAAAATTTAGCACGGCCAATGCACCTAACCAGCACATCTTTTGGACTGTGGGAGGAAACAGGAGCACCCGGAGGAAACCCACGCAAGCACAGGGAGAATGTGCAGACTCCATATAGATAGTGACCCAAGCCGGGAATCGAACTTGGGTTCCTGGTGCTGTGAGGCAGCAGCACTAACCACTGTTACACCGTGCTGCCCCATGTACTCTATGAATGGTATGCTTTGTCTATATAGCACGCAAGAAACGATACTTTTCACTGTATACCAATACATCTGACAATAATAAATCAAATCTAAGGTATTGGTAGATTAAACCCAAAGTTCAACAGTAGCAACAAGTTTGCATTCATTGATACATAACTGACAATCTCTGTGAATGGTTAGTGTGCAAAATTGTGTCAATTCAACGAGGTGAATATTATCATAACTATCGGGCGCACAGTGGTTAGCACTGCTGCCTCACAGCGTCAGGGACCTGGGTTCAATTCCCGGCTTGGCTCACTGTCTATGCGGAGTCTGCATGTTTTCCCCGTGTCTGTGTGGATTTCCTCCGGGTGCTCCGGTTTCCTCCACAGTCCAAAGATGTGTGGGTTAGGTTGATTGGCCATGCTAAATTGCCCCTTAGTGTCCCGGGATTAGCAGGATAAATACATGGGATTATGGAGATAGGAGTAATTGTCACCCGAGGTCAGGTGGCAGAAAGGGTGGGATTGTGAGTGTGTGTGTGTGTTTAACCCATTGCCTAGGTAACACACAGAGGAACAAAAAATTCTGGGGCATGCAAAGCACAAGTGATAGTGTCAGGGCTTTGAAAGCTCTCTGCTTTCACGATCAGAGCGATTACCGATCCTTTGTATTACTTGATCTGTCCACTGCCAGGGTGGATTATCATCAGGCAGGCAATAGGTTGAAAGCCTGCAGTTATTACATAATGCATGGAGCACAGCTGGTATATTACATTTACATTTTGTTGTAAATGGAGCGCTGGCTGTACATGCGAGCTGTCTGAACCCTCTGCTTTTCAATATTCAGCGTGAGCTCATTAAACACCAAGCTGAGCTCTCAAGTGCTGGCATATCTCACACATTCAGCACAGACCCACTGATAGGAAGAATAGGTCAGAGGTGCTTCAGCGAAGGCTTGAATACTGGACAGCACCCAATTAGTTCCAAATTACTGGAATGCTATTTAGGGTATGGAGCCCCCAGTGCTTAAGCCCCAGCAAGTTCACGCAGCTTCTGTTATTGCTGGATTCAGATGCAGCTTCCTGCACGTACTGTACAGAGCGGATAAAAGGGAACACATCCTCACAAGAATAACTGTGCTGCTTATGATTGGCTCCATTTCCTCTCCTGTACATTATAGCTGTACACAAAGACCAGGATACGGTACATTTCATCTGCTACCCTGCAGCTCATGTAGATCTCAGTGTTAGCTCTTGTACGTGTATATAAGGAATCATTCATTTTCTGTTACCCATATCCTTACACTCACCAAGTCCTGTTCACCCTCCACCATTGTGCTCACCAGCTTACATTGCTCCCACACCCAGAACACCTCAATTTCAAATTCTGCTCCTTGAGTTCAAACTCTCCATACACTCATCTTTCCCCATCTCTTTAGACCTCCTCTGGCCTTACAAGATATCTGCATTCCTCCAATCCATTCTCTTATGCATCCCCCACTTGCTTCATCCCATTTCTGACAATGTGGATTTAGCCATCTTTACCCTCAGCTCTGGAATTCCCTCTCTAAACCGCTCCACTTATTAAATTGGTACCTGGGCTGACAGGATGTCCTATGATAAAGGGTTGAGTAAATTGGACTTACATTGTCTCCAGTTTAGAAAAATGAGAGGTGATCTCATTGAAATCTGCAAAATTCTGTTGAAGTTTGATATGCTGGATGCTGAGCGATTGGTCGAGAAATCATAGAATCACAGAATTGATGCAGAAGGAGGCCATTCGGCCCATCATGCCCGCACTGGCTCTCCAAACGAACATCATGATTTAGTGCCATTCCCCTGCCTTTTCCCCGTACCCCTGCACGTTGTTTCTATTCAAATTATCCTTTAATACCCTAATGAAAGCCTCGATTGAGCTTGCCCCCATTACATTTCCAGGCGGAACATTCCAGACCCCAACCACTTGTGTCAAAAAGATCTTTCTCACATCAAATTTGCTTCTTTTGCAAATCAATTTTAATCCGTGCTCTCCATTTCTTGATCCTTTCACAAGCAGGAACCATTTCTCCCAATCTACTCTATCGATATACGCTACAGCACCCTCACGATTTTGAACATCTTTATCAAATCTCCTCGTAGCCTTCTTCTCTCCAAGGGGAATGGCCCCAACTTTTCAATCTATCCTCATAACTGAAGCTTCTCATTCCTGGAACCATTCTTGTAAATCTCTTCTGCGCTCTCTACAATGCATTCACATCCTTCCTATAATGTGGCACTCGGAACTGTACACAATATTCCAGCTGTGGTCTAACGAGTGTCTTGTACAAGTTCAGCATAACCTCCTTGCTCTCGTACTCTCTGCCCCTTTTAATAAAGTAAGAAGTCTCACAACACCAGGTTAAACACCAGGTGACACTTCTTACTGTCTTTACCCCAGTCCAACGCCGGCATCTCTACATCATGGCTATCTTTTAATAAAGCCCAGAATACTGTGTGCTTTATTAACTGCTCTCCCCACCTGTCCTGCCACCTTCAGTGATCTATGCACATATACACCCAGGTCCCTCTGATCCGGCATCCCTTTAAGAATTTTACCCATTATTTTATATTGTCTCTCCATGTTCTTCCTACCAAAATGCATCACCTCACACCTCTCTGCATTGAACTTCTCCACCTTGAACTTCATCCACCCCCCCTGCAATATGGTGGCACAGTCTCAAGACAAGGGGCCGATCGTTCAGGACTGAGATGAGGAGAACGTTCTTCACTCAAAGGGTTGTGAGTCTTTGGAAATCTCTACCCCAGAGGGCTGTGGGTGCTCCGTTGCTGACTATATTAAAGACCAGGATCCCTCAGGGAATTAAGGGGTGTGGGGGGTGGGGGGGAATGGGGTGCGGGTTGGAAAATGGGAGTCAAAATCCAAGGTCAGCCATGATTGTATTGAATGGTGGGGCAGGCTCGATGGGCCCAGTGGTCTGGTCCTGCCCCTATTCCTTCTATCCTCATGTTCTCCGTTAAAACTGATCTCTTAATAAGCTTTTATTCAAATACCTCCTTTTTAGACTCGGTGCCAATTTTGATCAGATTTCACTGCCGCACAGTGCATTGGGATGTTGCTATATGAATGCAGCTCATTCTGGTGCTGCTGTATGGCTTGTGCAGGTCTCAGTATTGGCTTTATTAATTTACAGCATATAGAGGGCTAAATACTCCCTCAGGTAGTGTCAGGGGAGGCACAGTGGCCCTGCTGCCTCACAGCGCCAGGGACTTGGGTTCGATTCTCGGCTTGGGTCACTGTCTGTGCAGAGTCTGCACATCCTCCCCATGTCTGCGTGGGTTTACTTCGGGTGCTCAGGTGTCCTCCCACAGCCTGAAAGATGTGTTGGTTGAGTGCATTGGCCATGCTAAATTCTCCCTCAGTGTATCCGAACAGGTGCCGGAGTGTGGCGACTAGGGGATTTTCACAGTAACTTCATTGCAGTGTTAATGTAAGTCTACTTGTGACACTAATAAATAAACTTTAGCTCCAGCAAATGTAACGTGGAGTTTTAAAGGCAATGGTTCTTTCCTATCATGGTATTGTACAGCTTATCGTCTATCAGCTCCTGCGCAAAAACAGTTTGAAAAAGGGGCGCCTCACTCCCATTCATTACTACCCACAGGAGCCTCAGATGTGTTGGTGTCTCAGTGTTGGCCACAATGCCTCACAGTGCAGAGAGAATGACTGGAACAATACAACTAACGATGAGTGGCTCTTCTGTCTCAGTTTCAAACAGGGATCATTATCTCTGCCATGAGTCAGAGCTTAGTTCTGAGAAATTCCCACGGCAGGGAATTTTTCGCTCTTGTGAGGCCCCAATGCAATCATCGAACAATATGTCAGTGAGCCAAAGGGGACTTCCAACACAGTCTGGCTGATTGGACCTTGCAACCAATGGTGCTCAATTAATGAAAGAATTAGCATTTATATTGCATATTTCATGTGTCCGTGACATCCCGAAGCACTTCACAGCTAATTAATTACTCTTTGCAGTCGCGTCACTATTGTTTCATGGGCAAATGTGGCAGCCTATAGGTGCACCGCAAGCTCCCACAAACAGCAGGCAGATTCTGGTCTGAGTGGAGGGATGAATGTTGGCCAGGACACTGCTGAGGACATGCCTGTTCTTCTTCAAAACAGTGTCTTGGACTTTCTTTACCCATCTGAGAGGGCAGGTTATTTAAAAGATAGGAGATCGGCAGCACAACAACCAATAAACACATCCTTTGCTTTGAATGTTGTGCACAAGATTAAGTTGCGATCCTTTATTGAATAATGCCACATGGTAGCTAACGGCGGTTAGCGCTGCTGCCTCACAGCGCCAGGGACCTGGGTTCAATTCCCGGCCTCGGGTCACTGTCTGTGTGGAGTTTGCACTTTCTCCCCGTGTCTGCGTGGGTTTCCTCCGGGTGCTCCGGTTCCCTCCCACAATCTGAAGGATGTACTGGTTAGGTGCATTGCCCATGCTAAATTCTCCCTCGGTGTACCTAACAGGCTGGAGTGCGGCAGATCGAGGATTTTCACAGTAACTTCATTGCAGTGTTAATGTGAGCCTACTTGTGACACTAGTAAATAACCTTTAAAAGCAGACGTGACTTTTTTTCTCTCTCAGCAACACTGGCCCAACAATGATCAGACACGCTCTGGGTTCTTCCACATGACCACAGCAGATTGAGAGGACAGTGTGTTATCATACTCACGCCTGCATCGTGGTGGTCGCCGTCTGAAAGTTGAAGAGGTTTTCCTTTGGGAACCAAGTCCGAATTGGAACGTCATCTGAAAAAGGAAAACACATTTCACTCAAGATTATCCAGCCAGGGATTATTAGCAAAGTGATTTCGTAAAGGTCATTTTAAAATGGAGAGCTGTGAAGTGCCTGTAGAGCTAATGTGGCAGCGACAGGGGCCAGTTGTTGAAGCTGATGAGACACAGAGGATGGAGGGACTTCCAATAGCCATGTCAGTGAGCGAGGACACTTGGAAATTATCCAGATCAGCGTCCTAGCTTTCTTTCCCAGCTTCAGGGGAAGAGGGTGGCGAGAGAAGCCCAAACGTACAGGTACTTTTACAAAACCAAAGCCTCGAATCGCAGCGGCCTTGTCCTACTGTATAAAACTGTCCAAACTTGTGGACTACCCAGATACAAACAATGTAAGTTCCTAAATCGCAATCCCATTGATTTACTTATACCCCGAATTGTTGAATCTAACAGAACTTTGAATCATAGAATGATTTTAGTGCATAGGCTAGTGCTAGCTATATAAATATTGGAGCAATATGGATGTTAGTCTGTGATGCTGACACAACCAAAGCAGAAGCAAGCCATTTGGCTCATCATCTCTATGCCTATTCTCTGTAAGAGCATCCCTCGCCTTCCCCCCTGTAGCCATCGAAATGTTGTCTCATCAGATAATGATCCAAATCTCTTTTGAAAGCCTCCACCACATTCTCAGTCAGCGTGTTCCAGATCCTCACAACCCTCTGCATAGAAATGTTTTCCTCGTGTTGGATCTAAGTTATTGGCCTCTGGTTCTCGCCCCCTCTGCTGCTGGGTTTTTCTCGATCTACTCTGCCTAGGCCCCTCAGGAGCTTTGAACAGCCTCCTCTCAGTCTTCGCTTCTCTAAAGAGAACAGTCCCAGCTTCTCCAATCTATCCTTGGAACTGAAGTCCCTCAGTCCTGGAACCATTCTCTGTTCCCTCTCCAATGTCTTCTCACCTTTCCTAAATGTGGAGCCCAGACCTGGATGCAGGGCGGCACAGTGGCACAGTGGTTAGCACTGCTGCCTCACTGCGCCAGGGACCCAGGTTCGATTCCCGGTTTGGGTCACTGTCTGTGTGGAGTTTGCACATTCTCCCCGTGTCTGTGTGGGTTTCCTCCGGGTGCTCCGGTTTCCTCCCACAGTCTGAAAGACGTGCGGGTTAGGGTGCATTGGCCATGCTAAATTCTCCCTCAGAGTGCCCAAACAGATGCCGGAATGTGGCGACTAAGGGATTTTCACAGTAACTTCATTGCAGTGTTAATGTAAGCCTACTTGTGACACCAATAAATAAGTAAATAAACAGTTGAGGGTGAACCAGTGTTTTGTACAGGATTAACATAACGAGCTTGATTTTGTACTCTATGCCTCGATTTATAAAGTCCAGGATCCTGTATCATAGAACTTACAGTGCAGAAGAGGCCATTCGGCCCATCGAGTCTGCACCGACTCTCTGACAGAGTATCTTACCCCAGGGCCTCCCCTCCATCCTATCCCCGTAACCCCATGGGTAACCTCCCTTACCTACACATCTTGGGACACTAAGGGGCAATTTAGCATGGCCAATCCACCTCACCTACACATCTTTGGAGTGTGGGAGGAAATTCACGCAGACACGGGGAAAACGTGCAGACTCCGTACAGTCAGTAACCCAAGGCCGGGATTGAACCCAGGTCCCTGTAGCTGTGAGGCAGCAGTGCTAACCATTGTGCCAACATAATGTATGTCTTAGTAAATATTTTCTTAAGCTGTTCTATCACCTTCAACGCTCTGTGCACATATACGCTCAGGTCTCTCTTCACCTGGACTTCCTTTAGATATGTACCCTTTATTTTATATTGCCAATCCTTGCCCTTCCATAACAAAATGCATCACCTCAACTTTCTCTGTATTAAATTTCATCGGCCTCATGTTCCACCTATGTCATCTTGTCGCTTACACCCTCACAGTTCACAACACCTCTAAGTCTGTGTCACCTGCAATGCTCTGGTCCCCACACATTGGCAAGTAAAGAACTAGAAATAGGAGGAAGGAGCAAGTGAATGTGTGGCTGGAGAGATGACGCCGGAGGAAGAGCTTTCCATTTCTGGGACATTGGGACGAGTTCTGGGGGAGACAGGAAACTTGATTCATCCAGCAGTGAGGTAGCAGCATCAAATTTGCCTGATTCTATGTGGCGGTAGGTGCTGGAGGCTGGAAGGCAGATGAACAGGGCTCGGAAGCTGTACATGGCCCTCCAGCCTCCGGGTGGACATCCCTATCCTGGCACACCCATGGCCCGCACCTCAGCTCCCACCCCTGAATTCCATAGTTTGAGATTCCAGGAGTCTGGTCTTCAGGAACGCACAGGTCTTGTCTCTGAATTGTAAAACACCTGGTCACAATCCAGCCAGACCTATCGTCAGATTGTTCTGCTGGTTTCATAAGATAGAGGAGCAGAGTTAGGCCATTCGGCCCATCGAGTCTGCTCTGCCATTCAATCATGGCTGATAAGTTTCTCAACCCCATTCTCCTTTCCCTGTGACCTTTGATCTCGTGACCAATCAAGATTCTATCTATATCTGTCGTAAATATACTCAATGACCTGGCCTCCACAGCCTTTTGCGCCAATGAATTCCACAGATTCACCACCCTTTGGCTGAAGAAATTCCTCCTCATCTCAGTACTAAAGGGCCGTCCCTTTACTTTGAGGCTGTGCCCTCGGATCCTCATCTGTCCCACTAATGGAAACATCTTCCCCACGTCCAGCCTATCCAGGCCTTTCAGTATTCTGTAAGTTTCAGTGAGATCCCCCCCCCTCATCCTTCCATAGAGTACAGCACAGTTTCTAATTGGGAGCAGATTCCACTGCAAAGCAACAGCTTGCAACTCTCCTCCCCCGTTAACAGGTTTTAGTGAGAGAGAATGCAGTGACTGGACTAGTAATCCAGAGGCCCAGGCTTGTGTCCTGGGGACCCGGGTTCAAATCCCACCACCGCAGCCGGTGAAATGTGAATTCAATTAATAAAATCTGGAATTGTAAGCTAATCTCTGTCATGGAAACCATGAAACTGTCAATGAGTGTCGCAAAAACCCATCTGGTTCACTAATGCCCTTTAGGGAAGGAAATCTGCCGTCCTTATCCGGTCTGGCCTACATGTGGCTCCAGAGCCACAGTGATGTAGTTGACTCTGAACTGCCCTCTGAAATGGCCAAGCAGGTCACTCAGTTCAAGGGCAATTAGGGATGGGCAACAAATGCTGGCCCAGCCAGCGACACCCACGTCCCTAGGAAAAATGTGACATGCAGTCCACTTCTCATATGTTCAGGAGGTCTGGGTGGGGGAGACTGATAGAAAATGGTAATTGAGTCCATTATGGTTAATAGTAGATTCTATTCGCAATTACCCAAGATTGGCAGCCAACAGGTCATGTCTGCATTGTCCATTCAGGTGGTTTCGCATTGCAGGTGTAACTACTCGATTGTATTTAGACAGGAATATTGTAACCCAGTAACCCAGACTACGTTACTACATCGTATATGCAGCCTGCAGTTTCCTAGCAACAAACTGCAAATTATTTCTCAATAGGATTGCAATCGTAGTGCCAGAATGGTAATGCAATTGTTTTGAACTTGATTCAGAGTGGGGGGGGGGGGGGGGGGGGGGGGAGGAGTTACGACTCTCCCTCAACACCCAGGGCTTGAATTTGCCTCCAGAGTGAGCTTTCCAATGGCGGCAAGTCCAGGCCAGCACTTCCCTGCCCCAGATCCAACTTGTAGCTTGGCAAAGATACCAGGCAGGGAGCAGATAAGTCCTGGCAAAACTCCTTCCACACACAGAGATGGCGGCCAAGGAAATGATAAAGTGCTGGTCACTCACTGTAACGTGGTGAAGATGGACTGTAACATTTTAAAAGGAGTGGGGAGAGGGGGGGGGGAATGTCCCAAAGAACTGTTCCAAAAGTCCTTTATTCCCAATTATTTGGCGAGGTTGCTTGATGGTTAGCGTCAACAGACCCACCAGTCGGTGCTTAGAAAATTTCTCCAGGGTCCTTCCTGGAGTGGTACGATCTCAATGGGCCTGGGCTGATGAGGTGCTGACCCCTTGTTGCTGAGGGCCTAGTTCAGTTCCCACCAGGGCGAAAGCTTGAATGTCGACAGGAATGTGAGGGTAACCAGCCAGCAGCTATTTTCGATAGGCTCCATCGTTGTGTTCCTGCCTCGGTGGGGGTAGGGGGTGTGGGAGGGGGTCCACCATCTCTCGTGTTCCTCAGTGGCTGTCCATCCAATTCTGGCTTGGCTTTGCCAGCGCAAGGTGTCCCTCTCTCTCCTCAGGCAGTTCTCCCCATTCATTCACCATCCTATCCCTTTGCTCAGCATCTGTCTTCTGTTCTAACACAATCTAGCATTGGATTGCTCCTGACTTTACACCTCTGACACTGCCCAGAACTAAGGACCATAAGTAGCAGCTAGACATTAACAAATCGAATAAAACCTTCAAAGTGTTGGGAATGTGGAACTTGCTACCGTACGATATTATCAGTGTGTTTGGATAATCACGAGAGGGAATGGAACGGCAGGAAATGTTGATGCTGGAAGATATCAGAGGGTGAGAGGAACCTCATGCACAGGTTGGTCCCAATGGTTCTGTGATTCTATCGAAAACAAATTCTCTCTAACTCCGCCCTGTCCAGTCTCTCTCCTGGTGGGAAGGTCGGTACCTGTTTGCCTGCTTTAGGTTTGCAGCAGATACCAATTTCTGAACGTGAGATCCCGTGTCCAACTTGTACAGACAACACAGAACAGTACAGCACAGGAACAGGCCCATCAGCCCACGATGTTGTGCTGAACATGACACCAAATTAAACTAATCCCTTCTGCCTGTCCTTGACCCATATCATAGAATCCTACAGTGCAGAAGGAGGCCATTTGGCCCATTGACTCTGCACCAACAACAATCCCACCCATGCCCTATTCTCGTAACCCCATGCATTTACCCTGCTAATCGGCCTGACACTAAGGGTCACTAAATTATCATGGCCAATCCACCTAACCCGCACGTCTTTGGAGTGTGGGAGGAAACCCATGCAGACACGGGGAGAATGTGCAAGCTCCACACAGACAGTGACCCAAGCTGGGAATCGAATTGAACCCCTGTGTCCCTGGCGCTGTGAGGCAGCAGTGCTAACCACTGTGCCACCGTGCCGCCCGGCATGTTGGCTGCCAACATGTCAACCTTTGCTGTTTTAAGTGGGTCTCTGAATTTAACTGTGTGAAAATGGGTGTAAATTCCATGACAAACTATTTAAAATTCCACCTATTTCTTTCCCTACTTCCTGCAGAGGCCTAAGCGGCTACTCACCAGACACTCTGTCCACGCTGTACATCCTCTCCAGCTTCTTGCGATGGCGCGCTGCCTCGCGCGTCTGCACGTGCTCCATGTCGACGGAGTGCTGGGAGGTGAGGGGGGCCTTCGCGCAGCCAGGGCATTCCTTGGAGCCCTGCCTGCTGCCCGCCCAGCTCCGGCACCGCCCGCTGTGCGAGCTGCTGGGCCCCTGCGGCGCCGCTTGGCCCGTTTTGCCGGGCCGCGTGCCCTTGGCCGGGGTCACCACCGTGGCCTCGTTCTCCCTTTCTGACAGCAGCTGGCTCTCTCCGGAGATGGTGTACACCCGGGACTTCTGAGCCTCGGCTGCTTTCTCGGCTCCTTCCTCGGAGAAACTCCTGTCGAATCTTCCCTGAGAGATCATGGAAAGCCGCCGCTTGTTCTGTGTGGGCTGTTGGGTCTGGGAGCGCTCCTCCGGGTCTATCAAAGTCTCAGCCACCAGGTGATCTGTAAGGCAAGGAGAGGGGCAGTTTATACCTCTGGCTGCCTCAACTTCTCTCTTTCAAAGTTCTCCCCCCCTATCCTTTTGCTAACCTTTCTCTGAACTACCTCAGTTTTCCCACATTCACCTCTGATTCAAAGGGTGGCACAGTGTGCCAGGAACCCGTGTTCGATTCCAGCCTCGGGTCACTGTCTGTGCAGAGACTGCACATTCTCCCCGTGTCTGTGTGGGTTTCCTCTGGGTGCTCTGGTTTCCTCCCACACTCCAAAGATGTGCAGGTTAGGTTGATTGGCCATGTTAGATTCCCTTAGTGTCCCAAGATGTGTAGGTTAGGGAGATTACAAGGGTAAATATGTCTGGTTACGGGGAAAGGGGCTGGGTGGGATCGCTGTCGGTGC
The DNA here is from genome assembly GCF_964213995.1 of Mustelus asterias. Taxonomy (NCBI): domain Eukaryota; kingdom Metazoa; phylum Chordata; class Chondrichthyes; order Carcharhiniformes; family Triakidae; genus Mustelus; species Mustelus asterias. The sequence continues at coordinate 42,540,812 of NC_135813.1, forward strand.
AGGTTCGATGGGCCAAATGGCCTCCTTCTGCACTGCAGTGATTCTATGATTCAAAGGACTGTAGACTCAAACCTTGCTCCAAAATCTGGAACTCAGAAATCTACTCCAGTACTGAGGGATTGCCACACTGTCAGAGGGTCAGTACTGAGAGAGTGCCGCACTGACAGAGGATCAGTACTGAGGGAGTGTCAGAGGGTCAGGACTGAGGGAGTGCCGCTCCATCATACATGCTGTCCTTCAGATGAGATGTTAAAACAAGGTCTGCCCCTGAGGTGACAGTGAAAGATCCTGTGGAATTTTGTTGAAGAAAGAAAACATTTTTTTCCTTTGTGTTCTGGCCAATATTTCAGTAAAACAGGTTATCGGATCTTTTATCTCATTGCTATGTATGGGAGACATTGGCTGCTGTGCTTCCTATATTACCACAGCGAGTACAACACAGGCTGGGAAGTGCATTGGGATGTCATGTTCATCATTGGGTGCTGATCTCCAGTCGATAGCATGTGTGAGCCTATTGGCATGTGTGTGTATGTTGGTATGTGTGTGTATGTATGTTGGTATGTGTTTGTATGTTGGTATGTGTGTATATATTGGCAAAGGCCAAGAACAGAATGGGTGGCACAGTGGTTAGCACTGCTGCCTCACAGCGCCAGGAACCCGGGTTGGATTCCAGCCTCGGTCACTGTCTGCGTGGAGTTTGCACATTCTCCCCGGGTCTGCGTGGGTTTCCTCCGGGTGCTCTGGTTTCCTCCCACAGTCCAAAGGTGTGTGGGTTAGATTGATGGGCCATGCTAAGTTGACCCTGGTGTCAGGGGGATTAGCAGGGTAAATGTGTGGGGTTACAGGAATAGGGCATGGATGGGATTGTGGTCAGTACAGACTCAATGGGCCGAATGGCCTCCTCCTGCACTGTGGGGATTCTAACAGGACTTGGCTACAATGCCGGTTATGGTTGCACAGCCTATTTGATGCCTGGCATCCCGGTTCCCACACAAAGAATGGGCCACTTGTGTGATGTGGAGACCTGGCTGCCATCGGTGTGGAAGACGGTCGGAACCAAGGACCGGGGTGACGGTCGGTACCAAGGTCCGGGCTGGCGGTCGGAACCAAGGTCCGGGCTGGCGGTCGGAACCACGGTCCGGGCTGGCGGTCGGAACCACGGTCCGGGCTGGCGGTCGGAACCAAGGTCCGGGCTGACGGTCGGAACCAAGGTCCGGGGTGACGGTCGGAGGAGGGAAGGGTGTTTTATGGAGCTGTTTGAAGCAGTCAATGTTTACAGTGCGCAACGTAACTGGAGAGAGCAACTCAGCTCACAAACCTGGTCCTGTTTGGGTTCAGGACGTGGTTTTAGACACGGACACACTGCGAATGTCCAACAAGCTTGGAATGAAGGTTCTGTTCGGAAGCTATCACCATCCAGAGCTTTACACAATTCCCATTGAAAAATCTCTGGTCCAACCCCTCCTGTTGATTTCAGCAGAGGAAGTAGATTCAGAGCTCCTGATAGTCACTAGCCCACTTTGACCGACATTTTCTTTCTTTACTTTTTCACAATAAGAAATGCCAGTTCTGAGAACACAGGGCGCAGCGGAGAGATTCTTTGTGTTTTCTTTGCCCAGTCGGTCAGGGCACATTGGGGTTCCGGCTGGGTGAGAGGCTCATGCCACACAGAGTGTAACGTAGCACTTATACAATAAACAATACTGTCACCCACACGGGGCCAGCCATCCCGTAGCACATAGCAGCGTCGAACCATCGAAACGTTACATCACGGAAAGAGGCCATTCAGCCCACCCTGTCTGTGCCAGGCAGAGATCCTCAGTTATTTTCACATTGCATAACTCATTGCAAGAAGAACTCTTTCATTCTCTGGAGTCAGTGAAGCAAGTGACAGAGGGAAGCCCGAATCTGTTCAAACACATCCGCGGATAACCGCACCTGTTCAGTGTACACTGCTGATAACACAGACCAGCTTAGCGTACCATCTTAATTACTTGTAGCTATCAGTGTACGTCCACTATCATTTATCTGCTCAGTACGTAATCCTAATAAACTCAGATCTGTTCACTGTGTAATCCTGACAAGTCGCTCATCAAATGCTCCTGCTAACTCGCACCAACACACTAGTTCAGTACAACGCTCATACTCTATGTAATCTGACAGTCTTTCTGACCTCAGTGTATCTCTGACAGCCAGGCCATCGAGGAGAATTCTCCTTCAAAACAGTGTTAAAGGACTTGGAAATATATCGCTGTTCCTTCACAGTCGCTGGGTCAAAATCCTGGAATTCCCTCCCTAACGGCATTGTGGGTCAACCCACAGAACATGGACTGCAGCGATTCAAGAAGGCAGCTCACCACCACCTTCTCAAGGGCAACTAGGGATGGGCAATAAATGCTGGCCTAGCCAGCGACACCCTTGTCCCATGAATAAATAAAAAAATGGATCTTTTACAGTCACCTGAAAGAGCAAATAGTTGAATGTGGCATCTGCAAGGCAGTACCTCTGACAGTGCAGCACACCCTCAAGCACCACATCAGTGTCAGTCGAGATTTTATGCTGAAGTGGGGCTTAAACATTTGACTCAGAGGTAAGATATCATCTGAGCCACTTGGACCAGTAAATGGGCAGTGTCCCGGGATGAATGAGCAATACCAGGGGAAGAGGGGATAAAACTGGGGAGAACAACAACCTCAAATATCAAATACCTGCACAGTGGAAATGATTCAAAGAAATCCTTTGTTAATACCTGAGTCCTATTTTAATCATCCTAGGAACCTATACCGCCATGCACCCATCCTCCCCTCCCACCCCCTCCTCCTCCCTCTCCTCCCGCAAAAAGCAACTATTTCTGCTGTAAGTCAATGGTTCAGCCTCCACTCATGCCCCCGTATCAATGCAAACACCATTAAAACCTGGGAGCACAATTGCTGCCACTTTTCACTGTTCACACTCTCTCACTCTCTCACACACACAAGCAGCTGATTCACTGGCAGCTTTGAGGGCGAAAAATCAATTGAAGCCATGGGTCGTGCTGCAGGAGGAAATGAAAAGATGCATTTCACAGCGAGAGCTCGCCATTAACCCTTCCTCCACTCACCGCACCACCCACTCCCATTAACCCTTTCTCCACTCGTCCCGCCACCCACTCCCATTAACCCTTTCTCCACTCGCCCCACCACCCACTCCCATTAACCCTTTCTCCACCCGCCCTGCCACCCACTCCCATTAACCCTTTCTCCATTCACCCCCCACCCACTCCCATTAACCCTTTCTCCACCCGCCCTGCCATCCACTCCCATTAACCCTTTCTCCACCCGCCCTGCCACCCACTCCCATTAACCCTTTCTCCATTCACCCCTCACCCACTCCCATTAACCCTTTCTCCATTCACCCCCCACCCACTCCCATTAACCCTTTCTCCACTCGCCCTGCCACCCACTCCCATAAACCCTTTCTCCACCCGCCCTGCCACCCACTCCCATTAACCCTTTCTCCACTCACCGCACCACCCACTCCCATTAACCCTTTCTCCACTTGCCCCCGCCAGCCACTCCCATTAACCCTTTCTCCACTCGCCCTGCCACCCATTCCCATTCCTGCCTTTCACTGGCTGTCGCTGTTGTCCGTGAACTAACGGGAAATGTTTCACTTCAGTCAGGGTGATGTACTGTGAGTGAAATGGGGGCATTTCGGGAAGCATCACCAGCACTACAGCATGTACAATGTTCGGGGAGGTTTGATTGACAAACCAAGGGACTGAGTGACAACATTCATGCAGGTGTAGTTAACGAAAATAGACACATGTAAAGATGCAGAGCAATGAAAGCATGGGTTCACTGTCATAAACATGCACACACAAACACACAAATACACACACGTGGACATAAATAGGTGTGCACGCAAACAGACACATACAAAGACATGTAGAGATGGACAGTGACAGCACGGACTCATACAGATACACATAAATACAAACACACACACATGCAAACATGCACACATTTATTACACACACACAAATATGTGCAAATACACACATGCAAACATGTACATACAACCACACATCTGTACAAACACGATGGCCGGTATTCTATGATCTTGCTCGGGCGAGGTTCGTAAAATCCCGCCCGAGGCCCATGGAGAATTCTGTTCTGTGAGCCACAGTCGCCCTGATTCCAGGGCGGGCGCGACGGTACATTTCCAGCCAATATATGAACGCACATGTATATATGCAAATATACACATATATATACCCATTTGCTACATATCTATAAGCATGTATGAAAATATATGCAAGCAATGTGCCACCTGGCACGGTGGCACAGTGGTTACCACTGCTGCCTCACAGCACCAGGGACTTGGGTTCGATTCCTGGCTTGGGTCACTGTCTGTGTGGAGTTTGCACGTTCTCCCCGTGTCTGCGTGGGTTTCCTCCGGGTGCTCCGGTTTCTTCCCACAGTCCAAAGATGTGCAAGTTAGGTGGATTGGCCGTGCTAAATTGCCCTATAGTGTTAGGGGGACTAGCTAGGGTAAATATGTGGGGTTACAGGGATAGGGTCTAGGTGGGATTGTGGTCGTTGCAGGCTTGATGGGCCGAATGACCTCTTTTAGCTCTGTAGGAATTCTACGATTCAAATATTCTCCAGACAAGTTTATTTACATTAAAGCACATGAGTACAAATGCCAACATTTACATAACCAAGCACGTATACAAGTCTACAGATACTAATACATATACAAAAACACAGACTAATGGTCAGTGACGTATATATTCTGACAGATATACGCCCACAATTGGCAAGATCACATACAAATTCACACCCACAGGATAGGAACAAACACAGGGAGAATTACGGAAATGTACCAGTGCAAACACAGAGAAACAGCCACAGGTACAAGTGGCTGGAACTTGTTTTTGACTTGGATGGAATCAGAACCCACATGCTGACTGGCTGCGGACACCAGGCTCTGGGCCAACTCACTCCAGCTTCACAGCAGCAATTAGCCGCCTCATTGTAATTACATTTAATCGCTGGCTGCAAAGAATCTGCTGGGATTCTGTCTCACTCAGAAATGGAAGCTTAAAACCACTTTTCCCTACAGCGTATATATAAAATCAGATATTAATCTGTCTGACCCCTTCCACCAACCCTTACACAATACACCTCAGAGACAGTGACGCAGAGCAAGCAACTGAGATACAGAATCATTCAGGAACATCAACACTTAAGCCACCATTGCAAGATTCTCTTCTCAATGCACACCACACCCACAGGTAAACCACAGGTTAAGGATGGGAAGTGAGAGTGGCTGGATTGCTTCAGTTCAGGGAACTCTGAGTACTGGGTGTCAACCCAGCACAGGTTTTTCTGTGTTGTTACAGATGAGGGGGTTGGTCAGCCACACAGTGCTCAGGAATATGGAGAGACACTAACTTTACCTGGGATACATTACAGAGCCGTTGCAAGCCAGCCTTAGATAGACTGGCTCTTATTCAGCTCCCATTGCTCAAATTGTGAGGAAACTCCGATGGTTTGAGTCATACTTGGCACAAAGGAAGATGATTCTGGTGGTTGGGGGACAATCATTTCCAGGACATCACTGCAGGAGTTCCTCAGAGTCGTGTCCTCGGCCCAATCATCTTCGTCAATGACCTTCCTTCCATCACAAGGTCAGAAGTGGGGGTGTTTGCTGATGATTGCACAATGTTCAGCACCATCTGCGACTCCTCAGATAGTGAAACAGTCAGTGCTCATATGGCAGCAAGATCTGGACAATATACGGGCTTGGGCTAAGTGACAAGTAACATTCATGCCACGCAAGTGCCAGGCAATGACCACCTCCAACAAGAAAGAATTTAACCATCACCCCTTGACATTCAATGGCATTACCGTCGCTGAGTCACCCATTGATGTTCTGGAGAGACACCATTTAACCAGAAACTGAACTTGACTAGTCATGTAAATACTGTGGCTACACGAGCAGGTCAGAGACTGGAAATCCTGCAATGGGTAAATCACCCCCTGATTCCCCAAAGCCTGTCCACCATCTACAAAGCTCAAGTCAGGAGTGTGCTGGAACACTCTACACTTGCCTGGATGAGTGCAGCTTCAACAACACTCAAGAAGCTTGACACCATCCAGGACAAAGGAGCCTGCTTAGTTGGCACCCCTCCCACAAACTTACACAGCCACTCCCTCCACCACCAATGCACAGAGGCAGCGGTGTGTACCATCTACAAGATGCACTGCAGCAACTCACCAAGATTCCTTCAACAGCAACTTCCGAACTCATGACCACTACTGCCTGGGAGGACAAGGGCAGCAGACACATGGGAACACCACTACCTGCAAGTTTCCTGCCAAGTCACTCACCATCCTTACTTGGAAATATATCACCATTCCTTCAGTGTCACTGGGTCCAAATCCTGGAACTTCCACCCTAACAGCACTATGGGCGTACATACACCACATGGACCGCAGCGGTTCAAGAAGGCAGCTCACCCATTATCTTCTCATAGAATCATAGAATCCCTACAGTGCAGAAGGAGGCCATTCAGCCCATCAAGTCTGCACTGACTCTCCGACAGAGCATCCCACCCAGGCCCTATCCCCGTAATCCCATGTAGTTAACCCACTAATCCCCCTAACCAACACATCTTTGGACACTACGATGTAATTCAGCATGGCCAATGCACCTAACATGCACATCTTTGGACTGTGGGAGGAAACCGGAGCACCCGGGGAAAACCCACGCAGACACGGGGAGAACGTGCAAACTCCACACAGACAGATACTCAAGGCCGGAATTGAACCCGGGTCCCTGGCGCTGTGAGGCAGTGGTGCTAACCACTGTGCCACCGTGCTGCCCTAAGGACAATTGGGGATGGGCAACAAATGCTGGCCTAGCCAGTGACGCCCACATCCCACAACTGAATTAAAGAACAGGACACCTAGATACAGGGAAACAAACCATTAAGAAAAATCAAAAATGCTGCAAATCAGGAGATGATAGAGGATGCCACTTAAAGTCTGATTGTGAAAAAGTTGATTAAGTGTGTATGGGAGGCAACCAAGGGTCGGAATCAAAAACGTTAACCTACTTTCACCTTCATAACTTATTCATTCTTCTGGGCGTGTTTAACAAATTTATCCTCTGGATTTCAGTATGAGAAGAGCTTTGTCTGGTTCTCACGCATAGCCACAGGACACTACATACAAAACACATCAGGAAATGAGGAGGAGGAGGTGATAGGCAAGGTTTGTGACAGGTATATCCTCGAAGCTAAATATCACCACACAACCCCGCACTCAATGGGAACCGGAGCACATTGCTAATGATCGGAATTTTCCGGCCGTTCTCTTATCCCACTGCAGTGGGCGGAGATTTGGCTGAGCACCAAGTTGTCCATCCTCGCTAGCAGCAGCGGCGGGGCGGGAGAATTCCATCCGTTACGTCCCTGGACTCGTAATCCAGAGGCTCCCAAAACATGGATTCAAATCCCACCATGGCAGCGAGGCAATTTAAATTCAATTGGTGATTTAAACCCGCAATAAAAAGCTAGTCTCTGCAATGGTTAGAAAAGATTTACTCGATCACTAATGTCCTTCAGGGAAGGAAATCTGCCATTCTTGTCTGATTTAGTCTTCATGCAATGTAGTTGACTCTTAACTACCCACTCAGTCCTATCAAACTGCTATAGAAAAAGGTAGAATAAGAAAAAAGCTGGCAGACCACTTATTACTGACATAAACATTGGACTCGACAAAGGCCGATCCGGCACAATCAATCCCTCAGAGGCCTCCTCAACAACATCTAGGGATTTTTACCAAGGTCAAGAGAGCTGTTCCACAGCCTAGTCAAACAACAGCCTGACATGGTTATATTCAGTGAATTATACCTTACAGCAAGTGCCCAAGACACCTCCATCACTATCCCTGGTATAACCGGTCCCGCTGACAGGACAGACCCAGCAGAGGCGGTGGCGGCAGCACAGTGGTAGACAGTGGGGAGGGAGTCCTCAACATTGACAGTGGCCCTTGTGAAGCCTCATGGCATCAAGTCAAACATGGGCAGGGAAACCTCCTGATGGTTGCCATGTATTTTGCCCCAAAGAACAAACTGATTTAAACTGCAGCTCGGGGTGAAAAATTCTACTTGATCTCAGCCTCACCAATCTACCTGCCACAGGTGCATCTGTCCATGACAGTATTGGTAAGAGCAATCACCACATGGTCCTTGTGGAGATGAACTCTTCACACCGAGAATACCCTCCATCATGTTACTCTGCACCTTGCTAAATGGGATTGATTTAGAATAGATCTAGCACATGACACACATGAGGTGCTGAGGGCCATCAGCAGCAAGATTGTAACCTGTAAACTCATGGGCCATCACACCCATAGAATCATAGAATCCCTACAGAGCAGGGGGAGGCCATGTGGCCCATTGAATCTGTACCAATCACAATCCCACCCAGACCCTATTCGCATAACCCCACGTATTTACCCTGCTAATCCCTCTGACACTAAGGGGCAATTTAGCATGACCAATCCACATAACTCGCACATCTTTGGAGTGTGGGAGGAAACTGGAGCACCCGGACGAAACCCACGCAGATACGAGGAGAACCTGTCGACTCCACACAAACAGTGACCCAAGGCCAGAATTGAACCCGGGTCCCTGGCACTGTGAGGCAGCAGTACTAACCACTTTGCTATCGTGCCGCCCAAATTCTTCACCTAACCATTGCCATCAAGCCATGAGACCAACCCTGGTTCAATGAGAAAGGCATGAATTCAACAGACATAGCTAAAAGCACAGAGCCAACCTGATGGAGCTACAACACTGGACAACTTACAGATAAATGGCAGAAGCACCGTGCAATAGACAGAGCTAAGCGATTCCAGAGCTAACAAATTAACTCAAGCTTCTACAGCCCTGTCACAAACTTGAGGAAAAGGAGGTTCCACAAATATCTCCATCCTCAGTGATGGAGGAGCCCAGTACATCAGTGCTAGAGATAAGGCTGAAACACTTGTACCCATCTTCAACCTAAACTGCTGAGTGGATGGTCCACCTCGGCCTCCTCCAGTCATCCCCAGCATCACAAATATCAGGCTTCAGCCAATTCAATTCACTCCACATGATATCAACAAACGGCTGAAGGCACTGAATACTGCAAAGGCAAAGGGTCTGGAAAACATCCTGGCTATTGTACTGAAGACATGTCCGGAACTATCCACACCCTTAGTCAAGCTGTTCCAGTACAGCTCCAATACTGGCATCTACCTGACAAAATAGAACATTATCCAGCCATGTCCTGTCCACAAAAAGCAGGACAAATCCAAACCAGCCAATTACCACACCATCAGTCTCCTCTCAATCATCAGCAAAGTGATGGAAGGTATAGTTGACAGAGCTACCAATAGCATAGCAATATCACAGCAATAATCTGCTCACTGACACTCAGTTTGGGTTTTGCCAGGGTCACTCAGCTACTGATCTCATTACAGCCTTGGTTCAAATATGGACAAAAGAGCTGAATTCCAGAGGTGAGGTGAGAGTGACTGCCCTTGATATCAAGGCCGCATTCGACCGAGTGTGGCATCAAGGAGCTCTAGCGAAGCTGGAGTCAATGGGAATCAGGGGGGAAGCCCTCCATTGTCTGGAGTCATACCCAACACAAAGGAAGATGGTTGTGGTTGTGGAGGGTCAGTCATCTCAGCTCCAGGACATCTCTGCAGGAGTCCCTCAGGGTAGTGTCCTCGGCCCAACAATCTTCAGCTGCTTCATCAATGACCTTCCCTCCGTCACAAGGTCAGAAATAGGGATGTTCGCCGATGATTACCACTTGCAACACCTCAGACAATGACGCAGTCAGTACCCACAGGCAGCAAGACCTGGAGAATATTTATCCTGGGCTGGCAAGTGGCAAGTAAATCTCACAACACACAAGTGCTAGGCGCTGACCATCTCCAGTAAGAGAATCTAACCATCTCCCCATGACATTCAATGGCATCACCATCACTGAATATCCCACCATCAACACCCTGGGGGTTACCATTGACCAGATACTGAACTGGGCTAGCCATATAAATACTGTGGCTACAAGAGCAGGTCAGAGGCTAGGAATCCTGTAGCAAGTAACTCACCTCCTGACTCCCCAAAGCCTGGCCACAATTTATGAAACTCAAGTCAGGATTGTGTTGGAATGCTGTCCACCTCAGTGGATGAGGGCAGCTCCAACAGGACTCAGAGTGCGACACCAGTCAGAATAAAGAAGCCCCTTGCTTTGTCACCCCATTCACTACCTTAAACATTCAGTCCTTCCACCAATGGTGCACTGCAACCACCCATCAAGGCTCCTTCGACAACACCTTCCAAACCCACCACCTCTCCTACACAGAAGGGGATAAGGGCAGCAGATGCATGGGAATGCCACCACTTGCTCTGAGTCACTCGCCACCCTTGGAAATATATCGCCATTCCTTCACTGTCACTGGGTCAAAGCCCTGGAACTCCCTCCCCAACAGCACTGTGGGTGTACCTACATCTCAGGGACTGCAGCGGTTCAAGAAGGCAGCTCACCATCACCCTCTCAAGGGCATTCAGCGATAGAGGATAAACATTGACCTAGTCAGCAAAGCTCATGATTGAACAAAAAGAAAATTTCTCACTGACGCACAGTCCCACATCTCAAGGCCTGCAGTTTGCTGCATCAGTGAAATTCGGTTATGGTGGGGGAGGGGGTTCATATCGAGCTGAGCAGTGTGTTCTATGAAAACAGCAAATCAGCTGATTCTCCCTCTGGGGAACACTGTGCTTTTCGCAATGATGCTGCTTAATGTGGGGATATTCTGATTAAAACTGGGACACGGACACGTGGGCACACATATGCTACTGGGACAGGGACACGTAGGTACATACCTCTTACTGGGAAAGGGACATGTGGGTACACACCTGTCACTGGGACAGGGACACGCGGGCACACACCTGTTACTGGAACACGCAAGCACACACCTGTTACTGGGACATGCAGGCACACACCTGTTACTGGGACAAGGACACGCGGGCACACACCTGTTACTGGGACATGCAGGCATACACCTGTTACTGGGACAAGGACACGCGGGCACACACCTGTTACTGGGACATGCAGGCATACATTTGTTACTGGGACATGTGGGCACACACCTGTTACTGGGACAGGGACACGTGGATACACACCTGTTACTGGGACAGGGACATGTGGGTACACACCTGCTACTGGGACAGGGACATGTGGGTACACACCTGTTATTTGGACAGGGTCATGTGGGCACAAACCTGTTACTGGGACAGGGACCCACGGGCGCACACCTGTTACTGGGACAGGGCCATGTGAATACACACCTGTTACTGGGACAGGGACACGCAAGTACACACCTGTTACTGGGACAGGGACAGGCAGGCACACACCTATTATTGGGAAAGGGACATGTGGGTACACACTTGTAACTGGGACACATGGGTACACACCTGTTACTGGGACACGCGGTTACACACCTGTTACTGTTACAGGGACACGCAAGTACACACCTGTTACTGGGACAGGGACACGCAAGTACACACCTGTTACTGAGACAGGGACATGCGGGCACACACCTGTTATTGGGACAGGGACACGCGGATACACACTTGTAACTGGGACGCATGGGTACACACCTGTTACTGGGACACGCGGTTACACACTTGTTACTGGGACAGGGACACGCGGGCACACACCTGTTACTGGGACAGGAACACAAAGAATAAAGAACAAAGAACAGTACAGTACAGGAAACAGGCCCTTCGGCCCTCCAAGCCTGTGCCGCTCCTTGGTCCAACTAGACCAATCGTTTGTATCCCTCCATTCCCAGGCTGCTCATGTGACTATCCAGGTAAGTCTTAAACGATGTCAGCGTGCCTGCCTCCACCACCCTACTTGGCAGCGCATTCCAGGCCCTCACCACCCTCTGTGTAAAAAACATCCCTCTAATATCTGAGTTATACTTCGCCCCTCTCACCTTGAGCCCGTGACCCCTCGTGAACGTCACTTCTGATCTGGGAAAAAGCTTCCCACCGTTCACCCTATCTAGCAGTACTCCAAATGTGGCCTAACCAGCGTTCTATACAGCTGCATCATCAGACTCCAGCTTTTATACTCTATATCCCGTCCTATAAAGGCAAGCATACCATATGCCTTCTTCACCACCTTCTCCACCTGTGTTGCCACCTTCAAGGATTTGTGGACTTGCACACCTAGGTCCCTCTGTGTTTCTATACTCCTGATGGCTCTGCCATTTATTGTATAACCCCTCTCTACATTATTTCTTCTAAAATGCATCACTTCGCATTTATCTGGATTATCTGGATTTATCTGGATACGTAGGCACACACCTGTTACTGGGACAGGGTCACATGAGTACACACCTGTTACTGGGATAGAACACACGAGGACACACCTGTTACTGTTCCAGAGACACATGGGCACATAGCTGTTTCTGGGACAGGGACACATAGGTACACATCTGTTACTGGGACAGGGACACGCGAGTACATGCCTGTTACTGGGACAGGGACATGCGGATACACACCTGTTACTGGGACAGGGACACGTGGGCACACACCTGTTACTGGGACAGGAACATGCGGGTACACACCTGTTACTGGGACAGGCACACGCAGGTACACACTTGTTACTGGGACGGGGACATGCGGGTACACACCTGTTACTGGGACAGGGACACGCAGGTACACACTTGTTACTGGGACGGGGACATGCGGGTACACACCTGTTACTGGGACAGGGACATGCGGGTACACACCTGTTACTGGGACAGGGACACACAGGTACACACTTGTTACTGGGACGGGGACATGCGGGTACACACCTGTTACTGGGACAGGGACACGCAGGTACACACTTGTTACTGGGACGGGGACATGCGGGTACACACCTGTTACTGGGACAGGGACATGAGGGTACACACCTGTTACTGGGACAGGGACACACAGGCACACACCTGTTATTGGGACAGGGATATGTGGGTACACACTTGTTACTGGGACACGTGGGTACACACCTGTTACTGGGACAGGGACACATGGGCACATAGCTGTTTCTGGGACAGGGACACATAGGTACACATCTGTTACTGGGACAGGGACACGCGAGTACATGCCTGTTACTGGGACAGGGACATGCGGGTACACACCTGTTACTGGGACAGGGACACGTGGGCACACACCTGTTACTGGGACAGGAACATGCGGGTACACACCTGTTACTGGGACAGGCACACGCAGGTACACACTTGTTACTGGGACGGGGACATGCGGGTACACACCTGTTACTGGGACAGGGACACGCAGGTACACACTTGTTACTGGGACGGGGACATGCGGGTACACACCTGTTACTGGGACAGGGACATGCGGGTACACACCTGTTACTGGGACAGGGACACACAGGTACACACTTGTTACTGGGACGGGGACATGCGGGTACACACCTGTTACTGGGACAGGGACACGCAGGTACACACTTGTTACTGGGACGGGGACATGCGGGTACACACCTGTTACTGGGACAGGGACATGCGGGTACACACCTGTTACTGGGACAGGGACACACAGGCACACACCTGTTATTGGGACAGGGATATGTGGGTACACACTTGTTACTGGGACACGTGGGTACACACCTGTTACTGTTCCAGAGACACATGGGCACATAGCTGTTTCTGGGACAGGGACACATAGGTACACATCTGTTACTGGGACAGGGACACGCGAGTACATGCCTGTTACTGGGACAGGGACATGCGGGTACACACCTGTTACTGGGACAGGGACACGTGGGCACACACCTGTTACTGGGACAGGAACATGCGGGTACACACCTGTTACTGGGACAGGCACACACAGGTACACACTTGTTACTGGGACGGGGACATGCGGGTACACACCTGTTACTGGGACAGGGACACGCAGGTACACACTTGTTACTGGGACGGGGACATGCGGGTACACACCTGTTACTGGGACAGGGACATGCGGGTACACACCTGTTACTGGGACAGGCACACGCAGGTACACACTTGTTACTGGGACGGGGACATGCGGGTACACACCTGTTACTGGGACAGGGACACGCAGGTACACACTTGTTACTGGGACGGGGACATGCGGGTACACACCTGTTACTGGGACAGGGACATGCGGGTACACACCTGTTACTGGGACAGGGACACACAGGCACACACCTGTTATTGGGACAGGGATATGTGGGTACACACTTGTTACTGGGACACGTGGGTACACACCTGTTACTGGGACAGGGACACGCGGGTACACACTTGTTACTGGGACGGGGACATGCGGGTACACACCTGTTACTGGGACAGGGACACGCAGGTACACACCTGTTACTGGGGCAGGGACACGCAGGTACACACCTGTTACTGGGACAGGGACATGCGGGTACACACCTGTTACTGGGACAGGGACACATGGGTACACACCTGTTATTGGGACAAGGACATGCGGGTACACACCTGTTACTGGGACAGGGACACGCAGGTACACACCTGTTACTGGGGCAGGGACACGCAGGTACACACCTGTTACTGGGACAGGGACATGCGGGTACACACCTGTTACTGGGACGGGGACACATGGGTACACACCTGTTATTGGGACAGGGACATGCGGGTACACACCTGTTACTGGGACAGGGACATGCGGGTACACACCTGTTACTGGGACAGGGACACATGGGCACACACCTGTTATTGGGACAGGGACATGCGGGTACACACCTGTTACTGGGACAGGGACATGCGGGTACACACCTGTTACTCGGACAGGGACATGCGGGTACACACCTGTTACTGGGACAGGGACACGTGGGTACACACCTGTTACTGGGACAGGGACACGTGGGTACACACCTGTTACTGGGACAGGGACACGCGGGTACACACCTGTTACTGGCTCTGTTCTCACCAGAAATTCTGCTGACTTTTGATTTTAGATATTGAAAGATCAACGTGGCGCGATGCGAGGTTTTGGCCCTCCTGATGTTTTCTGCTCCCTTTTTGTTTGTTTGGACACCCAACTCAGGGGAAGAGATGGCATTTAAGATACACCAGAGGTCACCACAGCTCTCTGCCTCTCTTTTTAAATCTCCCTCACTTGGTCTTTCTTTCGCTCTCCAAATCTTCCTCAATTTCTATCTCTTCCTTTTTTAAAATCTTTCTCTCACAATCTTTCTTTCTCTTTTCCTTCCCTCTCATTTCCCTCCCTCCTCCCTCAGTCTCTCTGTCTCCTCCTCTCTCTCTCTGTCTCTCTCTCTGTCTCTCTGTCTGTCTCTTTCTCTCTGCACCTCTCTCTGTCGCTCTCTGTCTCTCTCTCTCTGTCTCTCTCTCTTGTCTCTTTCTCTCTGCATCTCTCTCTGTCTCTTTCTGTCTCTCTCTGTGTCTCTCTCTTTGTCTTTCTGATTCCCTCTCTCTGTATCTCTCTGTCTCTTTCTCTCTCTTTCTCCTTCTGTCTCTCTCTCTCTCATTCCCCCTTCTCTCTTTCAGTCTCTCTCTTTCTCTCCCTTTCTCTCTCTCTCTGTATCTCTCTCTCAGTCTCTCTGTCTTCCTGTCTCTCTCACTCTCTCTCATTCTCCCCTCCCGCTCTCTCTCTCTCAGTCTCTCTCTCTCTGTCTTTCTCTCTCTCTATCGGCAGTTCTAGGTTGTGTGATTTCTACATAACACGTGTTCAGATACAAAGGCCACTTTTCATTCAGCTAAGTGTCTAACAGAAGGGTAACGAATTACACTGAAGGGCGCTCACTGGATTGTTGTCGATTGCTAACTCATTACAGATGTGCAATATTTATTCAGCATTTATCATTCGCATCCAGATAAATAATTGGCCACTGCTGCATCTCCTGAGGAAAGACTAGATTTGACAGGACAATCCTGAGCCAACCTCCACACAAACAAAACTTTCGAGCTTTGTATTTTCCCAAAGTTCTAAATGCTCAGACTGAGAAGCGACCGGTTCCCCGAACTCTCTCACCGCTGTGTAACCTGCCCAGGGCAATCCCAGAACCGCCCGGGTTCAGGCTGCTATCAGCCAGTCACTCAGTGGTGGCACACTCAATGCCTGTCCATTCCAATTCCCCTCCAGCAAGTAATCCTGCAGTGCTGCGGGAATGCTGCACTGTCAAAGGTGCTGTCCTTTGGACAAGACAAGCCAAGGCCACCTCTGCCCTCTTAAGGGGCATGAAATAAATCCCATGACACTACTTTGAAGAAGACTAGGGGAGTTTTCCCAAAGCCCTGGCCCGTGTTTATCCTTCAACTACCACCAATAAAAACAGATTACCCACTTATTATTGTGACGTTCTTTGTGAGATTTTGATGAGCGCAAATTGGTTGTCGCATTACAACGGTGACCACTATTACAATAATTTCTACATTACAACACTGACCACTATTACAACAATTTCTCCATTACAACATTGACCACCATTACAACAATTTCTACATTACAACGGTGACCACTATTATAATAATTTCTACATTACAACACTGACCACTATTACAACAATTTCTACATTACAGCACTGACCACTATTACAACAATTTCTACATTACAATGGTGACCACTATTACAACAATTTCTACATTACAACACTGACTACTATTACAACAAGTTCTCCATTACAACACTGACCACTATTACAACAATTTCTACATTACAACATTGACCACTATTGCAACAATTTCTACATTACAACGGTGACCACTATTACAACAATTTCTACATTACAACACTGACTACTATTACAACAATTTCTCCATTACAACACTGACCACTATTATAACAATTTCTCCATTACAACATTGACCACTGTTACAACAATTTCTCCATTACAACATTGACCACTATTACAACAATTTCTCCATTACAACATTGTCCACTATTACAGCAGTTTCTCCATTACAACATTGACCACTATTACAACAATTTCTCCATTACAATATTGACCACTATTACAACAATTTCTCCATTACAACATTGACCACTATTACAACAATTTCTCCATTACAACAGTGACCACTATTACAACAATTTCTCCATTACAACAGTGACCACTATTACAACAATTTTTCCATTACAACAGTGACCACTATTACAACAATTTCTACATTACAACACTGACCACTATTACAACAATTTCTCCATTACAACATTGACCACTATTACAACAATTTCTCCATTACAACAGTGACCACTATTACAACAATTTCTCCATTACAACGGTAACTACATTTAAAAAGCACTACATTGATTCTAAAGCACTTTGAGTCATCCTTATGTCATAAAAGGCGCTACATTAATGCACATGTTGTTTCTTACTCTGCAAAAGTATAGGGTGACATGAGTAAATTCCTCTCCTGTAAGGAATCGCAGGCCCTGTCTGACTGTCTCCCTCTACTCCTGTTTCCAGACTAACAGTTGTGCATTACTGTCCCTCCTCCACACGTCACTCCAGACTGGCTGGTCCAAGCTGCACAGAATAATGAGGTGAGCCAGTTGTTGTGCATGAGAACATGTGCAGCCCACACAATCTCATAGATATACAACTCCACTCAATCGCCACTCACGGCGGGAGGCTGCGTGCCATTTGCTGGCTGTGGGATCTTCTGGCCCTGCCGTTGCCAATGGGGTTTCCCAGTGCCTGCACCCCACACTGCCAGCAAACCCGCAACAGGGGTGCACCGTTAGCATGAACAGCCAGAAAATCCCGGCTGATGTCTCACACAGAGTCACACACACAGTCTCACACAGAGTCACACACAGTCTCACACAGAGTCACACAGAGTTTCACACGCACACACAGTCTCACACGCACACACAGTCTCACACAGAGTCACACACACAGTCTCACACAGAGTCACACACACAGTCTCACACAGAGTCACACACACAGTCTCACACGCACACACAGTCTCACACAGAGTCACACACACAGTCTCACACAGAGTCACACACACAGTCTCACACGCACACACAGTCTCACACAGAGTCACACACACAGTCTCACACGCACACACAGTCTCACACAGAGTCACACACACAGTCTCACACGCACACACAGTCTCACACGGACACGCACACACAGTCTCACACAGAGTCACACATACAGTCTCACACAGAGTCACACACACAGTCTCACACAGAGTCACACATACAGTCTCACACAGAGTCACACACACAGTCTCACACAGAGTCACACACACAGTCTCACATGCAAACAATTTCGCGCGCACACACAGTCTGACGTGCACACACAGTCTGACGCGCACACACAGCCTGATATGCACACACACGGTCTCACACGGATACACAGTCTTGCACACGCACAGTCCCACACACCCACAGCCTCACACACCCACAGTCTCACACACCCACAGTCTCACATACCCACAGTCTCACATACCCACAGTCTCACACACCCACAGTCTCACATACCCACAATCTCACACACACACAGTCTCACACAACAGTCTCACACGCATGCCCAGTCTCATACGCATGCACAGTTTCACATGCATGGACAGTCTCACACAGTCGCACACACACAGTCTCACACAGTCTCACACACACAGTCTCACATGCATGCAGTCTCACATGCACACACAGTTTCACACACACAGTTTCACACACACAGTCTCACACACACAGTCTCACACACACAGTCTCACACGCACGCACAGTCTCACACACACAGTTTCACACACACAGTCTCACACACACAGTCTCACACACACAGTCTCACACGCACGCACAGTCTCACACACACAGTCTCACCCACGCACAGTCTCACACACACAGTCTCACACAACAGTCTCACCCGCACACACAGTCTCACGCACACAGTCTCACCCGCACAGTCTCACGCACACACAGTCTCACCCGCACACAGTCTCACACGCACACACAGTCTCACACGCACACAACCACACACACAATCTGACTGATATCCAATCCCAATCAGAAGAGAGATGAGGAGATTTTTTACACTCAGTATTTTTAGGATCTAGAACACACTAGCTGAAAAGGTGGTGGAAAATGATTCCATAAAGAATTTTATAAATAAATTGGACAGGTACTTGGAGATGAGAAACATGCAGTGTTACAGACAAAAGGTGGAAGTGTGAGCCCGTGCATAGCTGCTCCTGCAGCACAGGAACAATAGGCCAAATGGCCAGCTTCCATGCTGTAAATTCTTATGATTCTATGATCTGCCTCTTTCTCTCACACACATGTACAATCTCTCAGAGTTACAATCCTATTTAGTCCTGAGGATCAAGGAGATTCAGGGGGCCATGTACAGAAGGCACATGGCCTGATGGACAGGTAGAAACATTAATTTTAAAAGCCGATGGAGTGTTAGCCTTAATCTTAAAAAGGATGGAATGTAAAAGGGTGGAAGTTATTCTCTAGTTACATAAAGCTCTGGTTACACCCCATCTAGAAGACCGTGTTCTGGGCACCATACTTCATAGAATTATAGAAGTGCAGAAGGAGACCATTTGGCCCATCGAGTCTGCACCAACTACAATCCCACCCAGGCCTTTTCCCCGTAACCTCATGTATTTACCCTGCTAATCCTCCTGTCACTAGGGTTAATTTAGCATGGCCAATCAACCTCACCCGCACATCTTTGGACTGCGGGAGGAAACCGGAGCACCTGGAGGAAACCCACGCAGATTCGGGGAGAACATGCAAACTCCACACAGACAGTGACCCGAGGCTGGAATTGAACCTGGGTCCCTGGCGCTGTGAAGCAGCAGTGCTAACCACCGTGGGCCACTTCATGAAGGATATATTGACCTTGAAGGCAGACACAGTGCAGATTCACCAGAATCGCGCCAGGGCTAAAATGGTTAAATTCCAAGTGGGACTGCAGTCACTGTAAGATGGAGGGATGATATAATCGGGGTGTTTAAGAAGAATAAAGAAGATTATGGGGTAGATCGAGAGAAACTGTTTCCTCTTACGGGGGAGTTCAGAATAAGTAGGCACAATCTTTATTGTTGAGTTAGACCCTTCTAGAGTGACATCAGAAAGCACTTGTTCACACAAAAGCCGGTGAAAATACAGAACTTTCTCCCTCAAGAAGCAGCCAATTCAAAATGATAACACTGAGAAACATAGATTAGGCAAGGGGGTACGGAGGAAAGGCAGATAACTAGAGCTGTGAGACAGATATTGAATTAATGGCAGAATGGTCTCGAGGGGTTGAATGGCCTATACCCTGTTCTTCATCCCCCTGTGTCTCTCAGGCACACTCAGGTGAAATCTCACAGAGATCCCAGCCCAAAGTGTACCACTCCAAAAATGCCACAGAGTCCTGTGCGTGTGGCAGGAACCCAATGGGGAATCAACAACAACCTGATGATAAGAGCCAGGGGACATCCGAGAGAGAGAAAGAGAAGCAGCACCACAAACAACACCCAGCACAATATACATCACCAGGCTGTGGTCTCAGCCACTCTTCCACCAATGGAGACA